>NC_056462.1:3390000-3620000 GCF_018296145.1 Oncorhynchus tshawytscha | reverse complement strand
TGGTACCAACCCAACATAATGCAGTCATAATTAAACGCAATGGCTCGTCTCATTATAGAGTTATGTACAGTGGCCTGCTGTGGTCAAGCAGTCCCAGGCTCTGCCTCTGGTTCACGTATCGCTGCAAGCATGGGTTCGGATCGAACCGGGACTGCCCCCACTCCTTAAAAGAAAGAAGTTTGACATGGAACATGTTATTTGTTTTGCTGTATAGCATTTGTCTCCATTAGAGGGATGAGTTAGGGTAAGGTGGGGCGGTAGGAGTGAAACCGACAAATGTGGCGAATGTTGCTGAGCTGAGATCAGCTAGACTGGAGTGAGCGATGCTGCAGCCGTCTTAAAACTACAGCAAATGATTAGCCAAAGGGAAAAGTGGGGGAAATAAAACTGTTGTTGAAATTTCACTGTGGTGCTGACCATGATAAGATGTTCGGCCTGACTTTCAGCACAATCATCCCTGACGTTCAGACACGCTCAGCAAAACTTTAGAGATTCAATAAATGTTTGGGGAAAAGTTCAATGAAGTGAAAGTGAGTACTTTTTGTCCCGTAGATAAAGGCCTCGAGGGTTGCTTTGTGGTGATACCATGGCAACATCTGAGTAATTCGCCGCCTTATATATTAATGGATCTTATCTCTGGTTACATTGTTTCTTTCAATATAGGAACTTCATTAAGAAGCACAACTTTTATCAACTTCATTTAAATTGAAACCCACTCTGGAAGATAACTTTTCATAACCGTTAACCATAACCATCATTTTATATGAACTTTGCCTTTGTAAAATAGGTCACTTTCGAATTAGCATAATAATCAAAAACTGTGCATTACATAATCCCCCTCTAAAATGTCTATATTCAAATATTTAAAACAACAAATTGCGCATCATTGCACTTAACAGCCTTTAAGCATACTTTTGCCTTAGAAAAAAGCAGAAATGTCACAGACAGACGATTAGACATTGAAGTAGGATGTATAGGTTTCTTGCCTGACTCCTTTATAAGAGGGTTATTCTGGTGCCTTGGCCTGAAATATTGGCCGGCAGTGATGTATTGACCCTGGGCGGTCTGGTCTCAGGTAATAACATTATAATATCTAACACATCATGCAGAGAAAAAAATAGCCCCACTGATTTGTACTGAACCACATTTACTGGAGAGAGATGGAAAGGGAGCGAAGGAGAGATAAACTGAAGGGCAGGGAAGGATTGAGAAGGGGAGACAGAATGAGAGGGGGAGACAGAGAAGGAGAAAGAAACAGAAGGACAGAGAAGGAGACGGGTGAAAGAAAGAGAGGCAGAAACAGAAGGCGGACAAGGACAGAGACTGAGCAAGAGACAAAGAAGGACAGAAAAGGAGAGAGAACAAAACAGAAATCAAATCAAATGTATTTATATAGCCCTTCGTACATCAGCTGATATCTCAAAGTGCTGTACAGAAACCCAGCCTAAAACCCCAAACAGCAAGCAATGCAGGTGTAGAAGCACGGTGGCTAGGAAAAACTCCCTAGAAAGGCCAAAACCTAGGAAGAAACCTAGAGAGGAACCAGGCTATGTGGGGTGGCCAGTCCTCTTCTGGCTGTGCCGGGTGGAGATTATAACAGAACATGGCCAAGATGTTCAAATGTTCATAAATGACCAGCATGGTCGAATAATAATAAGGCAGAACAGTTGAAACTGGAGCAGCAGCACGGCCAGGTGGACTGGGGACAGCAAGGAGTCATCATGTCAGGTAGTCCTGGGGCATGGTCCTAGGGCTCAGGTCCTCCGAGAGAGAGCAAGAAAGAGAGAAAGAGAGAATTAGAGAGAGCACACTTAAATTCACACAGGACACCGAATAGGACAGGAGAAGTATTCCAGATATAACAAACTGACCCTAGCCCCCCGACACATAAACTACTGCAGCTTAAATACTGGTGGCTGAGATAGGAGGGGTCAGGAGACACTGTGGCCCCATCCGAGGACACCCCCGGACAGGGCCAAACAGGAAGGATATAACCCCACCCACTTTGCCAAAGCACAGCCCCCACACCACTAGAGGGATATCTTCAACCACTAACTTACCATCCTGAGACAAGGCTGAGTATAGCCCACAAAGATTTCTGCCACGGCACAACCCAGAACAGGTTCCGAGAACAGGTTCCGAGAAGGTTCCGAGAAGGAGAGCAACAACTCTATGACACTCAATTTGTTTGTAAGTGTTCAGCCAACTCTGTCCTCTGTCTGGGAATAAGACACAACAGACACAAGCGTTTCTGTCTTCTCTCAGCATGGGGCTAACTTGATGACACCAGCCACCAGCTGACAACCTCTGTGTTACAATGAACAGTAATGACTGAATCAGAGCAATACAGGGGCGTTGTCCCAAATGGCACTCTATTCCCTACTTTTGGGGATGCAGTCAAGGACACGACGAGGGGAGAAGGCGCTAGGCTTTTATCACAATCAAGTCACATTGTTACAAAATAATCTTACGGAACGGTGGATATTGATTCTAATCAATGCAATTGGATGGCACGCAGTATGACTTACTAATACAACAAACATTAGGTGGGAAGTTACTAAGACATCCAGAGAGAGAAAGAGGAGGTTTAGGCCACAACCACATTGAAGGGAAATATGGTACATTTACATTTGAATTGTGTGTTGATTAATATTTGTCAGCAAAGTTTGGTATATTTATCATTTGATTTGTAAAACCTGGAACGGGGCTTTGGGATTTGAAAGCGAGCAATTGATTAATGACCTCGTTGAAAATGTCATACGAAAGACCAAACGATACCTTACGAGAAATGGCTCAAAACAACAGGACTGCATGGACAAGTTTGACAAACCACCCATTACATTTGTCCATGCTTAAAGGAGCATGGAAAACACGACTTTATAGTTTGGTTTTTAGACTCAAATAGCATTTCAAACACGGCACTTCAAGCACTTCTGAGAAGGGCTTCTTGGCTATGCTTTTCTCGACTGTGCCAAGCAATCTCTCCCGAAATCTGAGTGTTACAAAAAGAGAACATGTTCATTTGCTACTTAAACCATTCAACAACGTTTCATCATTGTCCCAGATCTGTTTGTGGTGTCTTGTCACGCGATCACCATAGGAGTTAGCAAGTAAGCACAAACAGATCTGGGTCTAGTATGAGCTCATTTTGCTTCGTCAAAACATTCCCCCTGGCCTATAGTCTGTATGTGTGACATAGATACATGAACGTTACCGTGGTGAGCGTGTGTTCATTTGCTCAAAATATTTTCCTACTTCCCATGCCTGCTGTAAAATGTGCCTCTTGAGCTTTGTCAGAAATGTCCAGATGTTACAGATGTTTCGGTGTCAAACAACTGCATGTGCTGTACATTAGCTTAATTACCATACAGATCAGAGATGTTTGCAGCATAAATGTTTTTTAAAACGTAGGTTGATATGAAAATATGGGTAGTCTGAACTACATGTGATGTATTTACTTTTGACGTCAACGGGTAGAACTTTTTAACTTAATTATTTTCTACAAAACTTAGAAATAGTCCATTGTCACATATGTCGACACTGGTATTGTGCTGGACATGATGGAAATTAGGTTGAAAAGTGGTGGAGTTGCCCTTTAAGCCAAACCAAGCTTATTTTATATATTAATATATATATATATATATATATATACTGAACAAAAATATAAACACATCATGTAATGTGTTGATCCCATGTTTCATGAGCTGAAATAAAAGATCCCAGAAATGTTCCATGTACACAAAAACCTTTCAAATGTCTCATAGATTTTGTGCAAAAATTTGTTTACACCCTCTAGTGAGCATTTCCCTTCTGTCAAGTTAATCCAACCACCTGACAGGTGTGGCATATCAAGAAGCTGATTAAACAGCATGCTCATTACACAAGTGCACCTTGTGCTGGGGGCAATAAAAGGCCACTCTAAAACGTGCAGTTTTGTCACACAACACAATGTCACAGATGTCTCAAGTTTTGAGGGAGCTCGCAATTAGCATGCTGACTGCAGGACTGTCCACTAGAACTGTTGCCAGAAAATGTAATGTTAATTTCTCTACCATAACGTTGTTTTAGAAAATTTGTCAGTATGTCCAACCAGCCTCACAACCGCAGACCACCTGTAACCACGCCAGCACAGGACCTCCACATCCAGCTTCTTCTTAGACCAGCCACACGGACAGCTGATGAAACTGATGGAGTATTTCTGTCTGTAATAAAGACCTTTTTGTTGGGGAAAACATATTCTGATTGGCGGGTCCTGGCTCCCCAGTGGGTGGGCCTGGCTTCCAAGTGGGTGGGCCTATGCCCTCACAGGCCCACCTATGGCTGCAATCTTTCCCAGTCATGTGAAATCCATAGGTTAGGGCCTAATGAATTCATTTAAATTGACTGATTTCCTTATATAACTGTAACTCAGTAAAAGTGTTGAAATAATTGCATGTTGTGTTTTTATTTTTGTTCAGTATATATATACACAGTACAGTATCAGTCAAAAGTTTGGACACACCTACCCATTCTTTATTTTAAAGTTTGGTCTTTTACCAAAAAGGGCTATCTTCTGCATACTACCCCTACCTTGTCACAACACAACTGATTGGCTCAAACGCATTAACACTTGTGTTATTTCATTTGTTGTCTTCACTATTATTCTACAATGTAGAACATAGTCAAAAATAAAGAAAAACCCTGCAATTAGTAGGTGTGTCCAAACTTTTGACTGGTACTGTACATATGTTCTTTTTTTCAAGGAGTGCTGCAGCACATTCGGCACCCCTACGTCCCGCGGCTATGCGCTGTACTGTGGTGCCCTTGTTATCATTCCACCATAACTGCAATGGCAAAGATCGTGTGAGAAGAAAATACCAGCACAGTAAAGGCTCTACGGTAAAAAGTATGAGTAATGCACACCTGAAAATGTTGGAGAGCTGTTGAATAATGGAATAGTAATATAGTATATAGTATAGTATAGTAATAGTAATATATAAAGATTGCAATATATAAAGATTGTCGCACAATCTACAGTTGAAGACGGAAGTTTACATACACCTTAGCCAAATACATTTAAACTCAGTTTTTCACAATTCCTGACATTTAATCAGAGTAACAATTCCCTGTCTTAGGTCAGTTAGGATCACCACTTTATTTTAAGAATGTGAAATGTCAGAATAATAGTCGAGAGAATTATTTATTTCAGCTTTAATTTCCTTCATCACATTCCCAGTGTGTATATACACACACATGAAAGCAGTATAATAAATTGGTCTATAATCAATTTTATTAACAATCTGTAGCATTGCCTTTAAATTGTTGAACTTGGGTCAAACGTTTCGGGTAGCCTTCCACAAGCTTCCCACAATAAGTTGGGTGAATTTTGGCCCATTCCTCCTCCTCTCAGCACATGCTTTTCAGTTCTGCCCACAAATTTTCTATTGGATTGAGGTGAGGGCTTTGTGATGGCCACTCCAATACCTTGACTGTGTTTTCCTTAAGCCATTTTGTCAGAACTTTGGAAGTATGCTTGGGGTCATTGTCCATTTGGAAGACTCATTTGCGTCCAAGCTTTAACTTCCTGACTGATGTCTGGAGATGTTGCTTCCATATATCCATATAATTTTCCACCCTCGTGATGCCATCTATTTTGTGAAGTGCACCAGTCATTCCTGCAGCAAAGCACCCCCGTGCTTCTCAGTTGGGATGGTGTTCTTCGGCTTACAAGCCTCCCCCTTTTTTCTCCAAACATAAAAATGCTCATTATGGCCAAAGTTCTCCTTTTGTTTCATCAGACCAGAGGACATTTCTCAAAAAAGTATGATCTTTGTCCTGGAGCAGTGGCTTCTTCCTTGCTGAGCGGCCTTTCAGGTTATGTCTATATAGGACTTGTTTTACTGTGGAAAGAGATACTTTTGTACCTGTTTCCTCCAGCATCTTCACAAGGTCCTTTGCTGTTGTTCTGGGATTGATTTCCACTTTTCACACCAAAGTATGTTCATCTCTAGGAGACAGAACGTGTCTCCTTCCTGAGCGGTATGACGGCTGAGGTCTTGGCTGATTTCTTTTGATTTTCCCATGATGTCAAGCAAAGATGCACTGAGTTTGAAGGTAGGCCTTGAAATACATCCACAGGTACACCTCCAATTAACTGTTTAAAGGCACAGTCAATTTAGTGTATGCAAACTTCTGACCCACTGGAATTGTGATACAGTGAATTATAAGTGAATAGTAAGTGAAATAACAAAGTAAACGTCCTAACCGACTTGCCAAAACTATAGTTTGTTAACAAGAAAGTTGTGGAGTGGTTGAAAAACAAATCTTAATGACTCTAACCTAAGTGTATGTAAACTTCAGACTTCAACTGTATTTACATTATACTCCCAGTAATTAAATAGGTAAACACATGAGTAAAGGCTCCACGGCAACATCAGTAGAAGAGGGAAGGAAGACGTTGCTTATCATTTGGAAGAGATTTTTAAAAAAGAGTTCAAATTTGATTTGATCTCTGAGAAATTAAGCTAATTGATTACTCACTTTTTACTGCACGCTCACAATGTATTCTCGGAGTAGTCCATTTAACTACTTCACCACATACCCTTTTCCTACCCATATATTATCCATAGTCTTTACACACCACATATATACATTGCTCGTTCAGAGATGGCTAATTCTGATAGTTCTTAATTTCTTGTTTCTTGTTTTTCATCTCAACAGTATTGTACTGTTAGACATACTGCAGCGCTGGAGCTGGAAACACAATCCTTCTGCTGCACCTGCTTTGACATTTGCTCATCTGTGTAGAGTACATGATAAAAAACACATTTGATTTTGATTTGAAACACCGAAGATGCTGGTAGTTAGGTATTTACAGAGGGAGGGAACACTGTCTGTGGGATACTAAGTGACAATGTGCTGCTGGACTTCCCATGAAATAGGAAAAGTTGGAAAAGTGTACTTTACAGAATAGTATTGCACAGTGTTATACAAACTCAACTCATTGGCCATACTTTTTAATGCACAGTATACAAACTTCTGATTTGAGCTGAAATTGTAGGCCCCACTTGTGCACCTTGAAAACATAATTTACATGAAAAACAGAAAACCTTTTACTGTGCTATGGTAATTCCAAATAACATCCCAGCTAGCACATTTGGTTCCTTGGAAGTTGTGGGAAGGTACGTTTTTGGTTTCACATTGGGTCTGCGAACAAAGCCATACATTTTCTGACCGGTAAAATATAACGTTTTTTAAACGTTCTGTGGAACGCAAGTGAACATTTTGCCTCTTCTGGGAACATATATTTTTAGGTTGCAGGGAGGCACTGAGAATATTTTACTATGGTACCCTAAAAGTATTTCTGTAAGGTTTATTAACATTCTGAGAATTAAAATGATAGGTTAGCCTCCTGAGTGGTGCAGCGGTCTAAGGCATTGCATTGCAGTGCTAGAGGCGTCACTATAGACCCGGGTTCATCACACTCTAGCGACTCCTTGTTGCAGGCCAAATTCCTTCAGGCTGACCTCGGTCGTCAGTTGAACGGTGTTTCCTCCGACACATTGGTGCGGTGGTTAAGAAGCACAGTTTGGTGGGTCATGTTTTGGAGGACGCATGACTCGACCTTCGCTTCCCAAGCCCATTGGGGAGTTGCAGCGATGAAACAAGATCAAAATTGTGAAGATTTTTTTTTTTACAAAAAATTTATGTATAGATAGGTTATTTGAAGGTCATTCAAGTCATGACTAAACATTTTCGGAGAAAGTTAAGAAACAACGTTCTTCTGTGTGAATTTCAGTACTTCAATATAATGTTTCCTTCAGGGTTTCCCCATGGATCTATTTAGCCATCTTCTCAAATTGTATCAAGAACGTTAAGACGTTCAACGTTCAATGAATAAAAAAAGAAGAAAAAAATACATTCTGTTCTCAGCATCAAGAAAACTCTCTCTATCCTCTATCTTGTAGTGTGTTTAGGTGTGTTAGCCGCGCCCACTAAATGGTCACACCTGATCTTTCCTTTGAAACGGAGTCTGACTAAAATCACCAGCTTTGTATGAGTTCAAAACCATGGCATGCTAGCTCCATCCTGGTGGCACAGCTAATTCCATCGATATAAAACAGAAGATAATAGTTTCAAATCTCACTGATGCTGTACCACAATAAAGAAGCACATGTGTTTGCATTTTTAATGCCTAAGCAAATCCATTTCCATGTGTCCTAGCTGTGCTTGGAGTTCAAACCAGTTAACCTAAGCTAGCAGTGTTATCAAAAGTTTTATTAAGATATGGTCTCAGAACACAATTGAAGTAGAACCATGAGGAAACCTGGAGAAGACGGTATGCTGAAGTACTAGAATTCCCACAGAAGTACGTTGTTTCTTAACGTTCTCTGAACTATCTGAGAATATTCCCAAGTTCAAACCAGCTGGAGGACATTCCTAGAACATTGCCAACATTTTAATAAAATGTAACCATGTTTGAACTTTTCGGGAAACATTCTGTTAATGTAATGAAATAATAATATCTTTCTGTCAGGCTCCTTAAATGTACTGAGAATGTTCCAAAGCCAAGCAACTATCCTGCGCCATTCCCAGAAGGCTGTGGTAAGGTTGTATGCAACAACAACAAAGACGTAGGACGAACACGCTCTCGCCAAGCTCTAAGAAACATATGGTTCTCAGAACGTAATGTGCTAGCTGGGACGATTTCAGCACGGATTGCTTTGTGTGAGCAAATAGAAATGACTGTTAAAATTGCTGCAGCAGCCAAGCGGTATGGGAGGAATTTGAAAACAGTGTCGGCTCGCCAAACCAAACATAATCATTCCAGATTCAACATGGGTAATCAAGTCATCGTTGATTTGTTGTTACATTTTCACATGGCAAATCCAAAACTTCCATTATTTATTATTATTTGCGTGACCGATGCTTTTTAAAAATCCAACCGGAGACATACTGGGTGAGGTTATGCCAGATAATATGTCCTTTTTAAACGCTCGTTAAGACTCCAAAAAGGAAAGTTTGTACCAAAAACATTCAGACCTCAAAAGGTAGTTTAATCAAACTGATTTCAAGAGTGTAAATGGTCCTTCAACCCCAGACAATAGAGTAGACCCGTATTCACGTTAAATCGTAACCTCTGTCACTAAAAGTTAGACTGATATTGCTGGCGTTCCATGGCTTCATATGTGAGTAATACCCGTCTGGACTGTAACACATCTAAGTCATGTTCAAGTACATGCCACCCACCACAAGAGTTAGAAACACTGCTTTGGGACAAGTTTGAATACATTAGGTATATAGTCATTTAAATGCCATGCAACCTTCTGTCATGGGCACTGCTCTCCTCTCAAATTCCTAATCAGGTCAGTGTTTTTCACTCCTGGTCTTGGACAGCTTGTGTGCACACTTTTCTCCCAGCCCGCCATTAACACACCTGCTGAAATTGAATTGAGGTCTTGATTCGAGTAATTGATACTATTGATTAGAGTAATACAATCAAAATGTACAACACTAGGCTGCGCAGGCTTTTGTCCCAGCCGAAAGACAAAAAGAGGGGATCATGTCAAATAAATTAAATGACGAAAATAATTATATTTCTACAGGATCAATACGTCTGTCACATCTCAAGTTAAAATGGATGTATGGGTTCATGCTGTATAATGGTAACATAAAACACTTTTAGAGGGATCGATATACACCGCGTTCCTTTGATATCGATTATGTAGGAAACAATAGCAGCAGCCATACCAGTCGTGCTGTGTTCTCCTGCCAGCAGCACCACCAGTCTGAAAACAAGTTTAGAAGTCATTCTCAGGTCTCAGGTCTCTCACAGTGGATGAACTGGGGTTTTTGTCAGTGTGGGTGTTTTCTTGTAGCTTTTCATAGCCTCAAAAGTCCCATTCCATCTGTCCAAGCTGAGGTTCTAGGAAGAGGTTCTACTTCCCCTTTGTCACCTAGGTTAGAGACTTCAAAACTGGTTATTTGGAGCTCGGGTGCAGGGTTATCCTCTTTTCATTTTGGCTAAAGACCTTTCTTTGGCTAAAGACTTCTGCAAAACATGGTAAAGGGTAATACATGTTTTATACTATTTGTACTCAATACTGACCCATAGCAACAGGAACATTTCTGAAAGTGAATCGCCTTTCAGTTTTTTAGCCACCTACTTCAACATTTCCCCAGAGAGAGAGATAGAGAACTCAGTTCTTTGTTTGGTCGCTTTAAATCTCAATGTTTTAGAGGAGTGAGGGGAGAGGTCTGAGTGGGGCTGCCGTGACAGTTGTGGTGACAGTTTTTTTGGTCCTGTGCGGACATGGTCCTTCCTTGGTTGGCTGTAGCTGTAGCCACAGGCAACTCCGTGGAGACTGGAGAATCAGTGTGTGCGCATCAATAGGAAACATGCTTTTTCTCTCACAAAGGAAACATGCTTTTTCTCTCACAAAGGAAACATGCTTTTTCTCTCACAAAGGAAACATGCTTTTTCTCTCACAAAGGAAACATGTCTCTTTTCCCTATTATGTGAATTAGCAGGCAGAGGAGAAACTATTCCGATTGGAAAACTCTGTCCGCGGCATCTCATTTTCTAAAACGAATAAGCCCTCGTGTCCTTGACACAGGCATAAGTGTGAGTCATTTAGAACAGACAGACAGCTAACCATTTGGGCCAAAACCACTCTACAAATGTTATTCAGTCTCATCTAATCTAATCAGCATAAACCTAGCCTGGTTGGACAGTCCAATAAAACTATGTTTAGATCCAATTACGCGTAGGACACTGGGGTACATCATGTTTATCCTATCATACTTCTCTGTATTCAACATGTTAACTACAGCTGGAACAAAAATGTTGTGAACAGGGGTCCTCTTCATTGGTGTAAACCGTAACCGTTTTAACAAAAACAAAAGTTTGTCTTTGGGCAAGTTCAGGTAGTCCCTCCCCATTTTGGTCCGCTTGCATCCGTTTGACTACTTGTGAATACAACCCAGCTATGGTCTATATGGAGTTGGCAACAGACTTCAATTTCTACTCTGGTAATAAAAGTTACCCAGTGACTTTCAACCTGCGTTCCATGTTTTGGAGGTTAAATTGATAATTTATTCACCTGATGCAAGTGGCGTAATCCAAAATTGTGATTTTTGTATGGAGGAAAACAAGGAGTTTATCACGGTGTGAGGGGCCATCTTTCTGCCAGCCTAAAGTGTTCAGATGTAGGATCTTAATGTGACCTCTATTGTCGCAGAAAAATGTATCTGCCGCAACACGAGTTGAACATTTAGTCCATAACGTTCCTTGATCAGTTGTTAGGCTATTAGCTGATCAAAATGAGGCTACATGAAAAGTGGAATACTGTTAATTTAACTGTGTTAGTGAGGGTTTTCAGTGAATTTATGCTTATCTGCATTTCCTATGGCACAGTAACATTCTCAGCAACAAAATCAACAAAATCAGTGATCAAATATAGATCCTGTCTGTAGTAGTCTTGACGGGAGAAGATGCATCCTCACTCCTTTAATCAGTGGCCTTCTAATCTCTGCACTCTTGTACTTTATGGGGGAAAAGGCAGGGGGTGGAGAGAGAGAGAGGTAGGGGGAAAGACATGAGAGGGGAGAGTGAGTGTCTGTAGTTTATGGAGAGAGAGGGAAAGGAGTGGAGAGAGAGAGAGAGAGAGAGGTAGGGGGAAAGACATGCGAGGGGAGAGTGAGTGTCTGTAGTTTATGGAGAGAGAGGAAAAGGAGTGGAGAGAGAGAGGTAGGGGGAAAGACATGAGAGGGGGAGAGTGAGTGTCTGTAGTTTATGGAGAGAGAGGGAAAGGAGCGGAGAGAGAGAGAGAGAGGAGGGGGAAAGACATGAGAGGGGGAGAGTGAGTGTCTGTAGTTTATGGAGAGAGGGAAAGGAAAGGAGAGAGAGAGAGAGAGAGAGAGAGGTAGGGGGAAAGACATGAGAGGGGGAGAGTGAGTGTCTGTAGTTTATGGAGAGAGGGAAAGGAGCGGAGAGAGAGAGAGAGAGAGGTAGGGGGAAAGACATGAGAGGGGGAGAGTGAGTGTCTGTAGTTTATGGAGAGAGAGGAAAGGAGCAGAGAGAGAAAGAGGTAGGGGGAAAGACATGAGAGGGGGAGAGTGAGTGTCTGTAGTTTATGGAGAGAGAGGGAAAGGAGCAGAGAGAGAGAGAGAGGTAGGGGGAAAGACATGAGAGGGGAGAGTGAGTGTCTGTAGTTTATGGAGAGAGAGGGAAAGGAGCGGAGAGAGAGAGAGAGAGAGAGGTAGGGGGAAAGACATGAGAGGGGGAGAGTGAGTGTCTGTAGTTTATGGAGAGAGAGGGAAAGGAGCAGAGAGAGAGAGAGAGAGGTAGGGGGAAAGACATGAGAGGGGGAGAGTGAGTGTCTGTAGTTTATGGAGAGAGAGGGAAAGGAGCGGAGAGAGAGAGAGAGAGAGGTAGGGGGAAAGACATGAGAGGGGGAGAGTGAGTGTCTGTAGTTTATGGAGAGAGAGGAAAAGGAGCAGAGAGAGAGAGGAGAAGAGGTAGGGGGAAAGACATGAGAGAGAGTGAGTGTCTGTAGTTTATGGAGAGAGAGGGAAAGGAGCAGAGGAGAAGGTAGGGGGAAAGACATGAGAGGGGGAGAGTGAGTGTCTGTAGTTTATGGAGAGAGAGGAAAGGAGCAGAGAGAGAGAGAGTAGGGGAAAGACATGAGAGGGGGAGAGTGAGTGTCTGTAGTTTATGGGAGAGAGGGAAAGGAGCAGAGAGAGAGAGAGAGAGGTAGGGGGAAAGACATGAGAGGGGGAGAGTGAGTGTCTGTAGTTTATGGAGAGAGAGGGAAAGGAGCGAGAGAGAGAGAGAGAGGTATAGGGGGAAAGACATGAGAGGGGGAGAGTGAGTGTCTGTAGTTTATGGAGAGAGAGGGAAAGGAGCGGGAGAGAGAGAGAGACAGAGGTAGGGGGAAAGACATGAGAGAGGGAGAGTGAGTGTCTGTAGTTTATGGGAGAGAGGGAAAGGAGCGGAGAGAGAGGAGGGGGAAAGACATGAGAGGGGGAGAGTGAGTGTCTGTAGTTTATGGAGAGAGAGGGAAAGGAGTGGAGAGAGAGAGAGAGAGGTAGGGGGAAAGACATGCGAGGGTGAGAGTGAGTGTCTGTAGTTTATGGAGAGAGAGGGAAAGGAGCGGAGAGAGAGAGAGAGAGAGAGAGAGAGAGAGAGAGAGAGAGAGAGAGAGAGAGAGTAGGGGGAAAGACATGAGAGGGGGAGAGTGAGTGTCTGTAGTTTATGGAGAGAGAGGGAAAGGAGCAGAGAGAGAGAGAGAGAGGTAGGGGGAAAGACATGAGAGGGGGAGAGTGAGTGTCTGTAGTTTATGGAGAGAGAGGGAAAGGAGCGGAGAGAGAGAGAGAGAGGTAGGGGGAAAGACATGAGAGGGGAGAGTGAGTGTCTGTAGTTTATGGAGAGAGAGGGAAAGGAGCAGAGAGAGAGAGAGAGAGAGGTAGGGGGAAAGACATGAGAGGGGAGAGTGAGTGTCTGTAGTTTATGGAGAGATAGGAAAAGGAGCAGAGAGAGAGAGAGAGGAGGTAGGGGGAAAGACATGAGAGGGGGAGAGTGAGTGTCTGTAGTTTATGGAGAGAGAGGGAAAGGAGCAGAGAGAGAGAGAGAGAGAGGTAGGGGGAAAGACATGAGAGAGGGAGAGTGAGTGTCTGTAGTTTATGGAGAGAGAGAGAAGAGGATGGAGAGAGAGAGAGAGGTAGGGGGAAAGACATGAGAGGGGGAGAGTGAGTGTCTGTAGTTTATGGAGAGAGAGGGAAAGGAGCGGAGAGAGAGAGAGAGAGAGGTAGGGGGAAAGACATGAGAGGGGAGAGTGAGTGTCTGTAGTTTATGGAGAGAGAGGGAAAGGAGCGGAGAGAGAGAGAGAGAGAGGTAGGGGGAAAGACATGAGAGGGGGAGAGTGAGTGTCTGTAGTTTATGGAGAGAGAGGGAAAGGAGCAGAGAGAGAGAGAGAGAGAGGTAGGGGGAAAGACATGAGAGGGGAGAGTGAGTGTCTGTAGTTTATGGAGAGAGAGGGAAAGGAGCAGAGAGAGAGAGAGAGAGAGAGAGAGGTAGGGGGAAAGACATGAGAGGGGGAGAGTGAGTGTCTGTAGTTTATGGAGAGAGAGGGAAAGGAGCAGAGAGAGAGAGAGAGGTAGGGGGAAAGACATGAGGGGGAGAGTGAGTGTCTGTAGTTTATGGAGAGAGAGAGGTAGGGGGAAAGACATGAGAGGGGGAGAGTGAGTGTCTGTAGTTTAGAGAGAGAGGGAAAGGAGAGAGAGCGAGAGAGAGGTAGGGGGAAAGACATGAGAGGGGGAGAGTGAGTGTCTGTAGTTTATGGAGAGAGAGGGAAAGGAGCAGAGAGAGAGAGAGAGGTAAGGGGAAAGACATGAGGGGGAGAGTGAGTGTCTGTAGTTTATGGAGAGAGAGGAAAGGAGCAGAGAGAGAGAGAGAGAGAGGTAGGGGGAAAGACATGAGAGGGGGAGAGTGAGTGTCTGTAGTTTATGGAGAGAGAGGGAAAGGAGCGGAGAGAGAGAGAGAGAGAGGGGAAAGACATGAGAGGGGGAAGTGAGTGCGGAGAGAGAGAGAGAGAGAGAGGTAGGGGGAAAGACATGAGAGGGGGAGAGTGAGTGTCTGTAGTTTATGGAGAGAGAGGGAAAGGAGCAGAGAGAGAGAGGTAGGGGGAAAACATGGAGGGGAGAGTGAGTGTCTGTAGTTTATGGAGAGAGGGAAAGGAGAGAGAGAGTAGGGAAAGAGAGAGGGGACAGTGAGTGTCTGGTTTATGGAGAGGAGGAAAAGACATAGGGGGAAAGACAGAGGGGGAGAGTGAGTGTCTGTAGTTTATGGAGAGAGAGGGAAAGGAGCGGAGAGAGAGAGAGAGAGAGAGAGGTAGGGGGAAAGACATGAGAGGGGAGAGTGAGTGTCTGTAGTTTATGGAGAGAGAGGGAAAGGAGCGGAGAGAGAGAGAGAGAGAAAGAGGTAGGGGGAAAGACATGAGAGGGGGAGAGTGAGTGTCTGTAGTTTATGGAGAGGGAAAGGAGCGGAGAGAGAAGGAGCGGGGGGAAAGACATGAGAGGGGGAGAGGAGGTCTGTTGTTTATGGGAAGAGGGAAAAGAGAGAAAAGGGAGGGCTGGGGAAGGAAGAGAGTGCGTGTCTGTAGTTTATGGAGAAAGAGAGAGAGAGCTGGAGAGGGAAAGAAAGTGTGTGTGAGGAAGACAGAGAGAGGGGGAGAGTGAGTTGTATTGGTGCATAGTGTATCGGCTTCCTCCCTTTCTCTCCCCTCCTAAAACAGAGTAGCATGTTGGAACAAACACGAAGGGAGGCAGGGTTTAGCACCTGATTGCTTTTCCCTCACACGGAAAGACCTGCCCAAATATCCCTACTTATTGCGTGCATTTATATAATAAAGAATGTCTCGAGTGCCCAAGAAGAACACCAAAAATAGTACTCTTTTTCTAAGCCCTTCTGGTAAGAATCCTTCACTGGCAATATGTCTAGATTACAACGGATTGGAAAAAATATCTATAGATTAGAACAACAAGAGTTTTCAAATGCCGTTCCTCTAAGGCAAGTATTCCCAAACTGGGGTACACGCAATGCCGTCGGGGGTACGCCAAATAAAAATGTGATTCACATTTTCAAACAGTCCATTTAGATTTTCCAACGGGGCTATACATTTAGGTGAAGTTTTTTCTCTCGCCTGAGTAGCCTCGTTTCACTGCCAAAAATAAAATTAAAGCAAAATAACAACACAATGTCAAATACAGGTAGCCTAGTCAAATAACTAACATCCAATCACATTAATTAATAATTAACATCAATCACGCAGAGTATCCTGCCTTGGCAAATCGCGCTGTTAAGACACTGATGCCCTTTGCAACCACGTTCTGATGTGAGAGGGGATTCTCAGCCCTCACTAGCATGGAAACTAAATACAGGCACAGACTGTGTGGAAAATGATTGAAGACTGAGACTCTCTCCAATACAACCCAACATTGCAGAGTTATGTGCATCCTTTCAAGCGCACCCTTCTAACTAACCTGTGGTGAGTTATTCACAATATTCGATGAACAAATAATGTTTTATGTGTAAGATGGTTAAATAAAGAGCAAGATTATTGATCATTATTAGATTATTATCTGTGTCCTGATCATATAAGAGCACGTTGTCACTTCCCACGAGCCGGGTTGTGACAAAAACTCACACTCATTCTTATGTTTAATAAATGTATCGTATAGTGTGTGTGTGGCAGGCTTACAATGATGGCAAAAAACAACATTTGAGAGTGCGCTGACCCTGGTGCTAGAGGGGGTACGCAGCTGGAGGTTGAATGTTTGAAGGGGTACGGGACTACAAAAGTTTGGGAACCACTACTCTAAGGAATAAGCCTGGTCTGTCTGGACTCGAGTTCTGTTATATTTTGTTTTGCTTAGCTGACGTCCTTATCCGGCATAATTTACACTCATGTTAATAATTTACACTCGTGTTTCACTTCTCCGCTGATGACTGCTCATTGAGTGAGCTCTGGGTTTAAAGTGTTGTAGCGTAACAGTCAGTGTCCCTTTTGCTATTTTAACCCTGGGACCTTTTGTCATGCCACAGTCCGCTACCTTGTGCGCTGCTCTGTTGCCAAAAAAAACCAGAACCGGCAGGTAAATACAAGGTTTTATGGGAGCAAAATGTTACGTCCAAGTTGCAGGCTCATTGGACAACAGATAATCTCAGCCAGTCTGTCCCGAACCAATGAAGACACTTCCTTCGGCTGGTTGGAAGTAATGGACCTGACCTTGGGGTTCTTGCTCTCAATGGTCATCACCAAGATTCCCCCAATAATCTGTGTAAGCACAGTAAACTATGTGATCCTTTAGATATCTGGTGTAACTGGAGTAAATAATTACCCTAGTTAACTCTGGCCTAGATGTAACCCCACAAAGCTGTAGAATTCCAACCAATATATTTGCAATATTCCATCGATACATTCCAAATAAAGCATTCCTTGTCTAAGGGCCTCATCTGGTTACATCAAAAACAATGCGCTCGCTTGGCTAAAGCCCTGTTTGGTTCCATTTGGATCACTTCTTCTGTCTTCATATGCATGACTGGATTATGACAGGGGTGACAGAAAGCGAGTAGGGTGGCCCGAGTCTGTCTGTCTGTCATCACCTCTATACCCAGCCAAGGTACTTTAATGTTCTCCAGTCCCTCTGCCTCTCAGACCAGTAGACACAAATGCAGACCATACAAACTGGGTTCAAATAGTATTGTTTTCCTGTTTTCTTTCAAACACTTTAGCTGCGTTTAATTGAGTGCAATGAATCCAATGGAATGGCACAATAGCGCAAAACTCACTCATCTGGTACTCCGGGCAATCAAATGGCTAAAATCATTAGAAAGATGAACAAACACTTGTTGAACCCAAGTCTGCTGCTGTAATGTCCATTCCCTCAGTCCCTTAGTCTCTCAGATATACAGACAGATACCAGCGCAGACAGTGCAGCCTTGACCATTTCAGTCTGAGAGATCGACACGTCGCTCGCATCTCGCTCACACCATGGGGGCGCCAAGAGTTTAAAGGCTCATTCAGCGGCTCTCATTTGGAGCCCATTCATCTGGATAAAGTTGTCGGAGCTTGGCTTGTCCGCCCAGGGTCCAGAGTAGACTAGAGATGGAGATGGTAAAGACACTCACATTCGCTAAAAAAATTTAAAAAACACTCTCGGACTTGTGTTCCAGCTTTCCGGCTTAAACCTTCCCAAAAATTGCAACAGGGCTATGTATTCAATTTGGAGGACCTGCACTGCTGATGGCAGTTTTGTGAAAGAGCGAAGAAACCATTGTGTTTTGTAAACCCAACCAAAAAGGTTTCTACATCTGTATTTTCACTTCACTTACTTTTTAAGTAAATGCCCGACTTTTCCTGAAAAAGCCTTTATAAACACACTGTCGGTGTTAGGATATTAATATCACAAACAGAAATGGAGTTCTAACCAGTTTTAGGAGGACATAGCATTATTACATAGCACCTATTTGTGGTTGTAATTTTCCCTTTTGTTTTTCAAACTAAGAGCATTGTCTGGGGACATAAGTACATCTGGCGTGATTCCTGAATTTCAAAGATAACATTCAGAAGTACTGTAATTATCAAAATATTCCCTATTCTAGTCGGCAACAAAACATATTTGTTAGCAACTGTAGTCTAAAAGGAATTTCTGACAAAACAGTCCATTTAAGTTGTAAAATGGCACACAATAAAAAATCTGCAGGAGGACAGTCAAGAAACAACCAAGGAAAATCTGGGAATTTCTGTCATCTTTACTGAGCAAAAACTCTGGACAGCCCACAGAGAAGCCTCCTTGTAAAAACAAGGCGACAACTTCCATGACAGGAGCATTGGGACACCGTCCTATTGCAGTCCACAGGCGAAAAAGGGGGAAAATAAAAGGGTCAGGGACACCCACATCCCACCTCACCTCCCACAACACTCCCTCCCTCAGCTGTGGGAAAATACTGTTAATGTCAGAGGAGCACAACCTCCCTCCGCCCCAGGACGGATATTATCAGCCAAGACAATAAACATCCCCATAGTTTGGGGCTTTGCCTCGGAGCATCAGGTTAAGAATTGAGTCTTAACCTCCAAACTAAAGGGAAAACAAGGCTGGAGAGTCCAAGGGTGAATCTCAGTAGTCTTTGCATAATTCCTCTTGTCTCATTGCCTCCTTCTCAAATCCCATTGGAGGAGAAAGTCAGATGGGATGGACCTTGGAGCTTCTCCTCGAATAGGGTGTGAGGATGCAAGGAGAGAGGATACGAGGATCAGAGGCAATACTTTTCAGATTCACCCCAGTGTGCCAGCAGTCTCGATGCCATCAGTACAGAGGAGCTGTCGATGTATGACATGCAGAAGGAAAGAGAAACTGACCCACTCTGAAAAGAAGTGCAATATAACAATGTCCAGACTGGCGGCATGAAATAATACAAAATAAACATTTTGTACATTTTGTCCATTAATCTTATTGCTGTAATATCTTGTTGCCAGTGAAAGTCAGGGTAACTTGTTTCCCAACTCCCTTTTTGTTACCGTATTTGTGTTCCAAATCCTGTTTAAATAAACCATCTGGTAGTTTACAAGACTTTTTGAGCCAAGTCAAATAGGGTTTTGTGTAAACCTTTGTTCACATCGCTTACTTCTCTACTTCCCACCATGTTCTTTCTCATGGTGGTTTAATTACGTAGGTGAGTTTTAGTTATACTGGTTAGTTCCAGTAATCAAACACTTTTTTTTTTTCACGGTTAGGCAACGTTAAAAGTTGCATCCCATCCGGCCGTGATTAGGAGTCCCATAGGGGCGGCACACAATTGGCCCAGCGTCATCTGGGTTTGGCCAGGGTAGGTCAACATTGTAAGTAAGAATTTGTTCTTAACTGACTTTCCTAGTTAGATAAAGGTTAATAAAAAATAAAAAATAAAAATAAAGGGGAAGTTCAGTGCCCCTATCACTTCTTTTGAGTTTAAGCACGATGTGGCTAAAGTTAGCAGAGGTTTGTGGTGGCTGTTTAAAGAAATCTGAACATCATGGATTAGAGTTTCCCCTGGCCCATAGACTACTGTCAAGGCGAGAAACAATCTGCTGTAGAATGACATTGCAAAATAATTAACTTCATCTTTAACATATTTCAAATGACTTCAATATAAACTTAGATTATTGCTAGGATCCTACAAAACCTTGACACCGATATCCACACTTAATATTAATAATAACATCCACATTTTTAATTTTATTTAGTATCAAGTTTCAGTATCCATTCCCACCCAATTTTCAAAGAGCATCTCTCATCTGATTACCAAAGACACGCTCATCCCTGTTACATTCTAAACCAAACGTAATTTAAACACTTAGCGTTGTTGCTTTGTGAGCAGCTGAACATAGTTCCTTGGTGTAGACTTCTGGGCCTGTATTCATCAAAAAGGGAAAGGGGGAAACCTAGTCAGTTGTACAACTGACTGCCTTCAACTGAAATGTGTCTTCCGCATTTAATCCAACCAGGTGGGGGGGGGCTGCCTTAATCGACATCTATGTCATCGGTGCCCGGGAAACAGTGGGTTTCACTGCCTTGCTCAGGGGCAGAACGACACATTTTGACCTTGTTAGCTCGGGGATTTAGATCCAGCAACCTTTTGGTTTACTGGCCCAACACTCTAACCACTAGAGGGTCTAGGAGTGCTTATCTAGGATCAGGTCTCCCCTGTCAATGGATTTTTTTCTCTCCATTGTGAACTAAAATGCTAAACTGATCCCAGATCAGCACATACACTGAGAGTGTGAATACAGGCCCTGGTTTATGCTTTCCATGTTTTTTAGTCACAGTTTTCCATAAATGGATTCATCAGAATGAGACATTAAATCAACATAATATTTATGAAAGCTCACTGTATGCCTTGATGCAAACATGGCGGATGTTCACAGCTATGTGTCTATGTAAATGTTTCCTTGGCCACGGACTTAAAAAAGAAAGAAAAAAGAAATAGATCAGGCAACAGATCACCTCTTCTGTTTCTGAAGGAAATACAGGAATGTGGTTATTCCTGTGAATTCAGTTCATGGGAAATGTGGATTAAAAGGAAGTCCATTCACAAATGTCCTTTTGGGACAACTAAAGAGCACTTAATATAACTGTATGACTTGTAAAATCCAATATTATGTGGAAGTGGTAGGCATACAGATCTTTTGTTTTTTGTTTTCCTCTGAGAGAATTCATCAGATATCACTTACATTGCAGGGAGGACACACCATGTGAGCACAAGCGATAGGCAACCATCGACTTTCATTATTAACTAATGTCCTAGTGAAGAATGCTACTGATCCTAACATGTAGCTGATCCCTATTGGTCACAGCAGCAGGTATCGACTTCACCATCTTCATTACCGAGAATGAATGCCACCTGTCATTGAGAAAGACCTTTACCTGTTATATCAAAGTGCCATCCATTAGACTATCGCCTATCTCGCTAACTTTAATGACAGTGTGATATAGAAGATGGATTGATATGGTACCTGATAAAGCCCATGCCTTGGCAATGATGCTAGTGTGTACAGCTCACAGCAGTCATATTGAATCATGATATAGGGCACTGTGTCTTTGAGAACGGGGGGGGGCCATGAGGCGTGGGTGAACCTGCCCCCCCCGTCATCATGGGGTGTAGTTTGTTACGAAGAGCAGTCAGTACATGATGCCATTTCTTGCGGCCGGCTGGCTAACCACTGTGTCAGCAATATTGAAATTGAATTCCTTTGGAAGGGTGGCATTTGGATAAGACTAGAAATAATGAGTTTCATTAGGAAGAGATGAGAGAGAAAGAAGAGAGGAGAGGAGGGGAAATAGAAGAGAGACAAAGGGCATGAGATTCAGGCCGCCTTCTTCAGTGTGTGGAGCAGTTAGAAGAGCGAGACCTGGGTTCAAATAGTGTTTTTCTTTCAAACAACCCAACTGCGCTTGATTAAGCACGTCTGGCGCAATGAAACCAATAGAGTAGTCCCGAAAGTGCAAACTCTGCCCATCCGGCGCTACAAATCAGGCTCAATCAATATTTTCAACATATTTGAAAGAAAACCAACACTATTTGAGCCCAGGTCTGGATAGCGCCAACTCCTTCTCTGGTCTGACTCACTGGGCCCAAGCTGAAGGAATGAGAGGAGATAAGAGGAGAAAATAGAAGATAATCAAGTAAGTAGGGTCCTTATTATCCTCCTGGCAAATAAGGGGCATATAGCCGCAGTCTTTGATTTAATTTCCTTCCGAATATAATTTGGCAGAACAGAAGCTATATTTTTGAATACCTTTTCATTTTCTCAAGTCTCTCATCAGTAGGAGAATGAAGTCAAACAGCTCTCAGGAGAACTGTCTAGCCACCACCGTTGAGTAAGTTATTTATTTGTCTTGCAAAGCCACTGTCTTTAGCCTATCTGTAACTTTTTCTTCATAGGTTTCATAAACCGTGGCTTTGTGGTATTGGACACTGATGGTGTTATGTATGGACACGGGCTGTGGCTGAGGGGAAGGGGGAGCGCTTGGTTAGGTTTTGATGGCTTTTTACACGGCGGCACCATTTTCCTACCATGACAAAATTGAAGCGCTGCAATCGAGAATCCTACCCAGCGAGAATCCTACGCACTCGCAAGTCCTATTCCCGCCCCCGTCCCGCTCCTGCCCGTTACCATGGCTACGGGGTGTCATTGTAGACTCGACTGCTAGGAGCTCGTCAGTCCAGCGGAGAACTCAATAGCCTGAACAGAAGTCTCTTAAACCTTGACAGGCCTCAGGATCTTACAAAGGGCGACGATTAGCCCAGAGTTTTCTTTAGAGCACAACAAGGCCAAGTAAACTACTTCTACTGCGGTCAATCTGTCCAAAATGTTTGAAAAAAATGGATGTTTTGAAAATAGAGCTCGTTTCTTCAGAGTTTCTGACGCTATACAGAAATCAAATGTCTTACCTGCATGTGACTCTGTAGGACATTTCCTCTTAAAACGGCTTAAAATACAAATTCTGTTTGTGATATCGAAATTCAAACAACATATGTGTGTAATAAAATTGACTTCTCCAGGAAAAGTCAAGGACGGAGGGCTGCATGAATTTAAAATGGCAGAGATATTTCAATTTTGAATTAATATGCAGTCAGAATGACTGCCTCAGCACTTCTAGTGTTAAAATGTATGCTAAAGTGACATAAATGATTATTCCTCTTAAATCAGGGAGATTGCTCTTGTCTTCATGATCTGGGGAGGTATTGTATTGAATGTTGAATGATATAGCAATGCATCATCTCTAAGAACTAACTAAATGATCTGTGCTGGCTCTTGGATCTCTTGGATCACATTCAAGTCAAAGAAGGGAATTCGAATATGTACTTAGATGTTTAAGTGCTCGATTTGTAATCCAGAGTTCTCATGTCTCAATAGAGCAATGACACAGCCAGTTTGTTGTTGTTCTGAAATCTACGAGGCATATCATCCAATTAAAAAAAGACTTAAGTACACAAAGGAAATGCTCATGTCTAACACATTTGCCATTATAAGAGGGAAAAAGCTATTTTTTTTGTCTGCTGTTTTCACAAGGCTGGACCCACACATTGACTTAGTCATAGCAAAGGAGTTTTCTAATTACCTGCATGTATCTGTTTTCTAACAAACTTTGTGAATGTTTGGTCAGGCTTAGACTGTCACGGACTGACCTTAGTTCATTTTTTATGTCTCTGTTTTAGGTTGGTCAGGGCGTGAGTTGGGCTGGGCATTCTATGTTTGTATTTCTATGTGTTTGGCCTGGTATGGTTCCCAATCAGAGGCAGCTGTCAATCGTTGTCTCTGATTGAGAACTATACTTAGGTAACCTGTTCCCACCTGGTGTGGGTGGGTAGTTGTTTTCTGTCTTTGTGTGTCTGCACCAGACAGAACTGTTTAGTTTGTTCCGCTTTATAATTTTTTTGTTCTAGTGTTCAGTTTCTTTATTCAATTTACCATGAACACATACCACGCTGCACCTTGGTCCTCTTCACCTTCTTCCACCTATGAATATCATTACAGAACTACCCACTACAACCGGACCAAGCAGCGTGGTAACCAGGAGCAGAGTGCTCTGGATTCCTGGACATGGGAGGAGATTTTGGACGGTAAGGGACCCTGGGCACAGGATGGGGAATATCGCCGCCCCAGGGAAGAGCTGGAGGCAGCCAAAGCAGAGCGGCGGCATTATGAGGAGCTAGCACGGCAGCGCAACAGGGACGAGAGGCAGCCCCAAAAATGTCTTGGGGGGTGGCCCACGGGGAGTGTGGCTAAATCAGGTAGGAGACCTGAGCCAACTCCCCGTGCTTACTGTGGAGAGAGGTGGACCGGGCAGGCAACGTGTTATGCCGTGAGGCGCACGGTGTCCCCAGTGCGCAGGTATAGCCCGGCGCGCTACATCGCAGCTCCTCGTATCGGCCGGGCTAGAGTGGGCCTCGAGCCAGGAGCAATGAAGCCGGCTCAGCACATCTGGTCTCCAGTGCGTCTCCTCGGCCCGGGTTATATGGCACCAGCCCTACGCACGGTGTCCCCGGTTCGCCAGCACAGCCCAGTGCGGTCTGTTCCACCCCGCCGCACTTGCCGGGCTACGGGGAGTATCCAGCCAGGATGGGTTGTGCAGGCTGGGTGCTCGAGACCTCCAGTACGCCTCCACGGTCCGGTCCATCGGGTGCCTCCTCCACGCACCAGGCCTCCGGTGGCAGCCCCACGCACCAGGCTGTCTCTCCGTCTCCTCCTTCCAGGTGCTCCCTCCTGTCCGGAGCTGCCAGAGTCTCCCTCCTGTCTGGAGCTGCCAGAGTCTCCCTCCTGTCCGGAGCTGCCAGAGTCCCCCTCCTGTCCGGAGCTGCCAGAGTCCCCCTCCTGTCCGGAGCTGCCAGAGTCCCCCTCCTGTCCGGAGCTGCCAGAGTCCCCCTCCTGTCCGGAGCTGCCAGAGTCCCCCTCCTGTCCGGAGCTGCCAGAGTCTCCCTCCTGTCCGGAGCTGCTGAAAGTCCGAGGTCGGCAGCGAGGGCCACCGCTCCAAAGGCGCCACTTAAGGGGGCCAAGACTATGGTGGAGTGGGGTCCACGTCCCGTGCCAGAGCCGCCACCGCGGACAGATGCCCACCCAGACCCTCCCCTATGGGTTTAGGTGTTGCGGCCGGAGTCCGCACTTTTGGGGGTACTGTCACGTCCTGACCTTAGTTCCTTTTTATGTCTCTGTTTTAGGTTGGTCAGGGCGTGAGTTGGGGTGGGCATTCTGTTTTGTTCTATGTTTGTATTTCTATGTGTTTGGCCTGGTATGGTTCCCAATCAGAGGCAGCTGTCAATCCGTTGGTTCTGATTGAGAACGATACTTAGGTAGCCTGTTCCCACCTGGTGTTGGTGGGTAGTTGTCTTCTGCCTTTGTGCGTCTGCACCCGACAGAACTGTTTCGTTTGTTCCGCTTTGTTTTTTTGTTTTGTTCTAGTGTTCAGTTTCTTTATTCAATTTACCATTAACACGTACCACGCTGCACCTTGGTCCTCTTCACCTTCTTCCACCTATGAATATCGTTACATAGATGGCTGACAAGATAGCCTCCTCTGAGTTTCAGGTAATGGCCACTCTAGGGGGTGAAAAGATTTTCACAATCTCTGACTGCGCCAATTCTAGGACAGATTGGCAGGTCTCAAGGTCATTGGCTACCTATTTGGCATTTGAACACGCCTCTAAGCCCATGGCCTGTTGCCCTATGGCACGTCACAATTCAACATTAGGCGTTGCCTTGAGGTGTGTATGGACTCATTCGGTACAACCGACCGCGTCACTCACTCTGTCTCAGTCTATGCCGTCATCTGTCGCTTCCAGTAGACCACGAATTCATTGACCTTAGCAACTTGACCGTTAAATTATCTTTGAGGGAAAATGTACACTAGTGCTTCGACTGATGTATAGGGTAGACTGAACGTTGAGTATGCCATTGGCTTTTTAGAGAGCCAGTTTTGTCATGATTAATAATGTTCTGAACGTCAATCTTATATGAAAACATACCCTCGCCGCCGACCTCGGACTGGGGACCCTTTCAGCGGCCCCACTCTTTAGGAAGTTGAGCCATCTCTAGTGTTTCATCCAGGCTTACCGTAATTGCAGTTTCTGCAAACAATTAAGTTGACATAAGAACACTTCTTTGCAAAGTATGCTACAATATTTGTAGGCGCTTAGAAAATGTAATGCCCACCATTCTTAGGCTTGACAAACTGAAGACACATCCAGAATAAGCAATGTATAGGCTATGTAGAGGCTGAATAATTCCACATAGAAATGATGTAGATATCTGGCCTATCTTGACTGCACCAGCAAATTGCAAGATTGAGCATTTGCCAGCGCACTAATTGCTTCCGCATGCATTAAACGTAAGTCACCGCTAAATTGAACAAATTGGAATTAAAGAGCCCAAACTTTCTTCAGGGGAGTGAAGGAGGGGCAGGGATTGAGGAGGAAGGAGGAGACATGAGCACACTGTAAGCACAATGTAGTATATCATCTGAGTGTGTTTGATGGAAGGCTGGAAAGTTAACACATGGCCCATAGGGAGTATCATTACATGGTGAAACAAATCGTCCTGAAGATTTTTCTCAACTGAACTCTCTGGTAGATTTGTGACTTGGCCTTGACACGAACAGATACGAGATGGCCAATAAACAGATACGTTATGCTTCAAGGACCTTGAACCTCAACACTTAAGAAGCAGAGAGAAGAGATGCTGTGTTACCCTCTCTGGGTTGTTTATAGGGCTTTGATGGGTCTGTTTTATCCCTCGGATGCACTACTGCTATTCCTGCAACACATAAAAACGATTGAATGTTTTGCGACTCTGAGGCACACACACACACACACACACACACACACACACACACACACACACACACACACACACACACACACACACACACACACACACACACACACACACACACACACGTGGCTCCTGTTGGGATGTGATGGGGTCAGTTGAGATCACTGGGATGTCTCCTGTGCAGTCTGCCACAAGGTGTGTGAGATGGAGATGCGCCCGGCATACTGCCTGTCTGCTGACTGGCTGCTGACTGGCTGCTGACTGGCTGCTGCCGGGACTGTGAGGAACATATGGCCATCTCCACAGCCCCTGGCTGTTCCTCAATAGTCCTTCATTGATTCCTTGTGTCCTATCCTGCCATCCTCTCTCCCGTTGCCTTCTGGACATTTTAGAGGGATTCGTAGAGAGGATTTGAGGAACTTACAAGTTGTTTTCTCTTTTTGGATCATCTCCTCGCTTCCCACTGTTTTGAGAAAGTGTGGTCGGAGAGGACGGGAAAATAGGACTCAAGGGATTGAGGAAAGAATATTGACAAAGAACCCCAGAGTTAGTGGGAATACACTGGGTGACTCAGCCTTGCTGGGAATGGTACAATTACTCACAGAGTTACTCTTGAGGGCTTTACCTCAATATCAAAACAGGACAGGCAAGGCTTTCAAGGCCAACCAGAGAGATAAAACAATTACCTTCACGAGGAAGGAGGAAGAGGAAGTCAATATAAACAGCTGGTTAAATGTAAAATGTCCTTAAAAAAGAGCACTTTTTTTGCCATGTCGTTTTGACTGATGAGTTTGTTCGCCGTGCATGCAATCAAATCAGAGACCGCTTTGACATTGGCGACAAAGTGAGTGCTTTTACAGTAGCTATTACACCTAGATACTGTATGCATATCTGATCCTCTGTCAAACGTTGGGAACAAATCAATACTTTTGTGAACATTGCAAAATCAACAGTGGAAGTTGTGAAATATGTGCTCTGTCAAAATTGTACAGCAAACAAACAAAACAGATTGTATTCCTTCTATCCTGTAGTAAAATGTACTATGCCAGCTGTGTATAGAATTGTGCATTTACGGAAAAAAATAGCATACAATTGGATTATTTATGGAATCCTCCGACATATGTTTGATCTTGTTACTTTAATCCAATTTCATGGAAACCTTGTTTTACTGAACCCATAAATGTTCATATTGCAGGTTTCCAATCTTTGAAGCCAGGAATTCTCCCCCTTAGAATCATCCAAGGTGCACACACTTTTTTCATGTGCAGAAAATAGGATTCACATCATAGGGGAACCAAACAAACCAGGACATTTAGCCACACTGGCCGTCATACCATCAATCAAATGTATTTATAAAGTCATTTTTTTACATTAGCCGACATCACAAAGTGCTATGCAGGATCCCAGCCTAAAACCCCAAACAGTAAGCAATGCAGATGTAGAAGCACGGTGGCTAGGAAATACCCCATAGAAAGGCAGGAACCTAGGAAGAAACCAAGAGAGGAACCAGGCTCTGAGGGGTGGCCAGTCCTCTTCTGGCTGTGCCGGGTGGAGATTATAACAGTACATGGCCAAGATGTTCACAAGTTCATAGATGACCAGAAGGGTCAAATAATAATTCATCACAGTGGTTGTAGAGGGTGCAACAGAGGCTTAAACAGGTCAGCACCTCATACCCATTGTTAACCTGTTATTCACATATTCTCAATGTGTTGCCCAATTTCCTGCCCCGAATGTACTTTCAGGCTTTCAGTAGGATTCAGTGGAAATGCAAAAGGAACTGAATATCACTCCGTTTCATCTCACTGATTAAAATCAAATCAAGTGCAGCTGGCTCAAACAGGAAACCTGAGCGTTGCATCAGCTGATATTACACCAATTAGATTGGTGCAGTAGGCTGCAGTCTACAGGTTTTTAACAACAACACCAACAACAACCTCTTTGGTCCCACGGTCACGCTGGAACGATTTGGACTAACCCCTTTTAAACATGTGCTTGAACTACAGACTGCTGTTGTTGTATTTGGATTTGTCTATTTACTCTGCAGCCGCTGATACCAACCATTAGTCTGTAATTGACGGGGGTTAAGCTAGGGCTGTGTTTTTGAGACAAGAGCAGATCCCCCAAAATGGTTATTCTCACAAAAAAATGTCTGGTTTGAGCTGCAAACTCTTATGACCCATCCACGAAAAACGCTGAGACTCATGAACGCTCACATGTAACCGTTTTTTCTCTCTGTGACTCTCACAATCCACACCAGAGTCCTTTGAAGGTAAGAGGTTCTTCTACATCAAAGAGCATAGAAAATCCCAGGACATAGTGCTTATAACACATGGTTGCTGTCACGAACTCCGAACTCCATACCGTTGTCACTGACTAGTTAGATATTAATTTTCCACTGAGAAAACCATTTCTGTACTTACAGAAGTCTTATAAAAACATTTTTGTAATCAGGTTTGGGTTTGGCGGAGGATATTTGTTTCTTGACATTTGTCATTATAACTCATGAATACAACTGTTTATGTCAAATTGTTTGGTGTTCTACTTGTAGCCATGGTTGTCCTGAAAAGTAAAGGGTACAACACTTCAATGTGAGGCTAAATATGAGAGCAAGCAGATTAATGAAAGTAGTGATTTCAGCTTTTTAACTGTGGGAGCCCTGGGACCAATGTAGTTAAGCCTGGGTAGTCCTGTAAACAGTATAGAATAACCATATTCCCATCTGTACGTGATACTGTCAATACCATTCATACTTGTTGAGAGAAGACTTTGACTAGGCTAGTATAGAATATAAATTAGCCAGGATATTTACTTTATCAAATTGTCTTTCAATGTTGATACGGTGTTGAAATCATCAAACGTTCTCTAGTGAGTCTAATATGCGTGATTAGTGGATTCAAATTGGTGATAAAAACTATATTGAACTTTAAGTTACACCCTGTATTGATATTGCTAAAATATCATCCATTGTTGTGACTGATTCAGCTCTTGGACCGTAGCCTTCAGAAAGTATTCATACCCCTTGACTTATTGCACATTTTGTTGTGTTACAGCCTGAATTCAAAATGGATTAAAATCGTTTTTTTTCCTCACCCTTCTACACACAATGCCCCATAATGACAGAGTGAAAACATTTTAACACATTTATTGAGATATCTCATTTACAGCACAAAAGAATTCACAACCCTGAGTCAATCGCACCTTCGGCAGCGATTACAGAGATTTTAAAAATCATGTTAAACACTATTATTGCACACAGAATGAGTCCATTCAACTTATTATGTGACTTGTTAAGCACATTTGTACTCCTGAATTATTTAGGCTTGCTTAACAAATGGGTTGAATACATATTGACTCAAGACATTTCAGCTTTTCATTTTTGATTTATTTGGTTTAAAAAAATCTAAAGACGTAAGTCAGGTCGACATTATTGGTTGTTGTGTCAAGACTAATGATAAATAAAAATCTCAATTGTATCGCTCCACTCTTTGTCTGACTTATCTGCTCTAATGATATAGTCATTACGGTAATATGACTGTTTCAGCTTGAAAACTGATACCCTTTTAAACATCTCAAATGAGTGTCAGATTCAAAATAATAATAAGTAACATTTGTTTTTGCCTGGGAGCAGAAAACAAATGATCAATTGTGTCAATACATCAATATGTATTGATGTATAGATACACATGTGTATATTGATACTATCGATACACTATATATACAAAAAAATGTGGTCATCCCTTCAAATGAATGGATTCGGCTATTTCAGCCCGCATCCGTTGCTGAAAATCGAGCACACAGCCGCGCAATCTCCATAGACAAACATTGGCAGTAGAACAGCCTTACTGAAGAGCTCAGTGACCTTCAACGTGGCACTGTCATAGGATGCCACCTTTCCAACAAGTCAATTCGTCAAATTATTTCTGCCCTGCTAGAGCTGCCCCGGTCAACTGTAATTGCTGTTATTGTGAAGTGGAAACATCTACAAGCAATAAGCTGCAAAGTGATAGGCCACACAAGCTCACAGATTGGGTCCGCCGAGAGCTGACGCACATAGCACGTAAGAATAATCTGTCCTCGGTTGCAACACTCACTACTGAGTTCCACTAGTGAGTGTTGCAGTTGTACTGACATCTGGAAGCAATGTCAGTACAATAACTGTTAGTCTGGAGCTTCATGAAATAAGTTTCCATGCCAGAGCAGCCGCACACAAGTCTAAAATCCATGCGCACTGACAAGCGTCGGCTGAGAGTAGTGTAAAGCTCGCCGTCATTGGACTCTGGAAAGGTGGAAACGCATTCTCTGGAGTGATGAATCATCCTTCACCATCTGGCATTCCGACAGAAGAACCTGGGTTTGGCGGATGCCAGGAGAACACCACCTGCCCGAATGCATAGTGTCAACTGTAAAATTTGGTGGAGGAGGAATAATGGTCTAGGGCTGTTTTTCATGTTCGGGCTCCTGAGTTCCAGTGAAGGGAAATCTTAACGCTACTGCATACAATGGCATTTTATACAATTCTGTGCTTACAACTTTGTGGCAACAGTTTGGGGAAGGCCCTTTCCTGTTTCAACATAACAATGCCCCCATGCACAAATCGAGGTCCATACAGAAATGGTTTGATGAAATCGGAGTGCAAGAACCTAATTGGCCTGCACAGAGCCCTGACCTCAACTCCATCGAACACCTTTGGGATGAATTTGGGATGAACACGAGCCAGGCCTAATCGCCCAACATTAGTGTCCAACCTCACTAATGCTCTTGTGGCTGACTGGAAGAAATCCCTGCAGCAATGTTCCAACATCTAGTGGAAAGTCTTCCCAGAAGAGTGGAGGCTGTTATTGCAGCAAAAGGGGGAACAACTCCATATTAGATGTATGAGATGTTCAACGAACAGGTGTCCACATACCTGTGTTCATGTAATATACTATTGTTACTATTAATATATCAATAGTATAAATATTCCAAAAGGTTTTTTAAGCTTTCGCATGAGACTCATCTCTCACTTATTGAAAAAAGCCCAACCCCAACCAAAAATAAATACAAAGGAGGTCAGGGCACCTGGACAAGTACTAAACCGGCCCCACACACACACACACACACACACACACACACACACACACACACACACACACACACACACACACACACACACACACACACACACACACACACACACAGAGAGAAGACATGTACACACACACTCTTCAGGGCCTATGACCGACCTCTGTTGTATTGGAGAAAATGGGGAGCAGCAACTGTGGGACCAAGGTAAACAAAAGCAATTTTTCTCACTTCCACACTATGAACAGTTACTGCATTTTTGCTTGGTAGAGCAGTATACTAAGTTACATATATGCCAGGTTGACGGCGAGACGTGTCCCAGCTCTCTTCTAGATATACCCTCTGATTATTCTTATCTCTAGATACATCCATTACAGCTGTATGAAAGCCTGACCGTGTCGTAATGGGGCCTGATTGCTCCCCATTTGCAGGAAATGGACATAATTTTGATGCCCCAATTACTTGCTCTCACACTGGGTGTGACGGGCAGCGAAGAGATGCTTCCTGTAATTTGATGGCCTAATGAATTGTTTTGCTCGTTGCGTGCCGCAGGGATTTCAGACGAGTGCGGGTGTGCGGTTTTATTCAATCCGGACGTGAACTCCTCCGCAGTCAATCTGCTGTATCTGCCAGGGTCTGGCTAGCTCATCCAATGTTTATACAACCCAAATGAAAACGAGCCCTGCTGTTGTTAGGCTGTTTGCTGATGCAGTCAAGCGAGAGGTATGACTGACCACTGAACAGTCATTCTCAAAACTATGAACGTGCTGCAGGCCAGCTCATGTCAGCGAAATCACTCCAAACGCTCTGTGAACCTACATGACTACATGGCAATATATATGTGGTCTGCTGTACCTCTATTGGCAGATCATGACACTTGCAACGCGATTTGCGATTTGAATCTCAAGAACACCCATATGTAAAATGTATGCACGCATGACTGTTAGTCGCTTTGGATAAAAGCATCTGCTAAATGGCATATTATATTATCTGAAATTAAACCCAAAGGGGGATCAGTTTTGGAGAAGCATGTTTTATTCCACTTCGTCCGACAATTTGTACATCTGCTCTATTGATGGGAATAGCAAATGTGTTATGATGCTGTTGGTCCAGGCCCGGCACATTCAAGGGCTACCACTTCATGGCTAATTGAAGGCAGCTGCTTTTGTTGGTTTTATTAAAGGACTAGATCATGATGTTGAAGTACGTGATTTTAAACCATGGCTGGCTCACCATCTCTGTGCATTAATCGTCACTCAGCGTCTCTACTGGGGGTAGCGTTTTTATTATCTGATCTTGTAATCATGTTCATTCTGAAGGTTGTAATATAGACTTCATACAATTACCAGGCTTTGAAAAAGACCGCCTCATCGTTTCCTTGCTGCCAAGATGATGTGAACATGCACAGAAAAGCGAATCCCGCCGCATAAAAGTAACAAATACACAATACTTTTTTCAGTGCTGTACTTGAGTAGCTGTTGTGTCTATATTGACTATTCAAATTCCAATGAGAGGTTCTGCTTTTTCTGTTCCTTTTTGATGGCGTTCTACCTAGCTGTTTTAACTCTGCCTGCTACTGCTGCACTTAAATGAGTATATCGTCATTGTTCATGTGTAAATGAACAATTACTAGTGCCTCATGGTTTAATAAAACACTTGCCCTAGGTTTATTCAAATACAAGTATCCATTTTTTATCATTGCCATTTCAGAATGGTAAATACTGCTGTTTTAACTGCTAAAGTGATTATACTCTCATCATCGGTGTGTGAACACTACGTACTTCAATAATGTCTAAATAAAAAAATCCTCCCCTGGGTTTGGAAATGAGGCACAAAGACATATAAATATATAAAACGCAGCAACCTTTCAAACAGGTTAGCATAATTGAATAAAGACCATTGTACTTTTGCTGGACATGACCAGTAGGTTTCAAAAAGAGATTAAGAACTGGAGTTACCACAGACCTGCACTAATACTCTGTGATCCCTTCTCCTCCATTTAAATTGAAGTGGAAAGTCAAATTCGTATTCATCAAGCTGCCGTGGGAAGGAAACGCAAGGTTACGCTGACCGAGGCACGCATGCACGAGCACACACACACACACGCACGTGCACATACACGTACACACACACACAAAGACACAAACACACACGCAATCGAATGAAGCATGTTAGCATGTCGGCCTGACATGACATTAATACTGTTGGATATGAAAAATCATGAGACAATACTCTCACTCAGACACTTATCTGAAAATACTCTCCCACCGAGACATCTCATAGACACATCCCAAATGACAACCTACTCACTATTTAGTGCAATACTGTTGTGCAGAGCCCTATGGAGAATAGTATGCCATTTGGAATGCACGCATTGTCAAGGAGTGATTACGAGTCTGTGACTGTACATTGGCTGTACAGTCAGAGGGAAGTCAGACATACAGTACCAATAGTATCGACTACCTATAATTCAATGTGTATCAAACAATGTAAAATACATACTTGACTCGTTTGATGAGAAATGACGATGTCCCTGGAAAGCATCTAGAACGTTGTGTCTGCATCCAAATGGCACCCAATTCCCTTTGAAGTACACTACTTTTGACCAGAGCCCTATGGGCTGTACTCTACATAAGTAATACTGTAGGGTGCCATTAGGGACATACACAGTACAACGTAATGCGTATGATGTACGAATGTACAGTATTTTGCCTGTAATGTAATTTGCTCATTGGAATAACGTTCCTGTCGATTGCGCTCAGAGCCTCCTTGATGTTGATGTCACTCAGTGCACTTTGTCAGTTTGGTATTGAGTATGTGTCCATCAGTCTATCTCAGCTAATCTGTAAGCAAGGCACGAGGGAGTGAGTCACACAGAAACACACACACACACGTTTTACTCTCCTTGTGGGGACCAAAACATTTATTCCCATTCAAAATCCGAATTTCCCTAACCGTTAACCTAACCCTTAACCTAAACCTAACTTCCATGCTCGCTTCGAGGCAAGCAACAATAAACCATGCATGGGAGCACCAGTTGTTCCGGACGACAGTGTGATCGTGCTCTATGTAGCCGATGTGAGTACGACCTTTAAACATAACATTCACAAGGCCGCTGGGCCAGACAGATTACCAGGATGCGTACTCAGAGCAAGTGCTGACCAGTCACAAGTGTCCTCACTTATATTTTCAACCTCTCCCTGACCCAGTCTGTAATACCTATATGGTTCAAGCAGACCACCATAGTCCCTGTGCCCAAGAATGCGAAGGTAACCGTTTAAATGACTATCACCCCATAGCACTCACATCTGTAGCCATGAAATGTTTTGAAAGTCTGGTCATGGCTCACATCAACACCATCATCCAAGACATCCTGGACCCATTCCAATTTGCATACCACCCCAACAGATCCACAGATGATGCCATCACTATTGCACACCACTCTGCCCTCTCCCACCTGGACAAGAGGAACACCTCTGTGTGTTCATTGACTATAGCTCAGTGTTCCACATTATAGTGCATTCCAGGTTCATCACTAAGTTCAGGACCCTGGGACTGAACACCTCACTTTGCAACTGGATCCTGGACTTCCTGACAGGCCTCCCTCAGGTGGTTAGTGTAGACAACAACACATCCACATGCACACCCTTGACACAGGAGCCTCTCAGGGGTGTGTGCTTAGTCCCCTCCTGTACTCCCTGTTCAACATCATTAAGTTTGCTGACGACAGAATGGTGGTTTGCCTGATCATGGTCGATGACCTATAGGGAGGAGCTCAGTGACCTTGCAGTGTGGTGCCAGGACAAAAAACCTCTCCCTCAACGTCAGGAAGACAAAGGAGCTGACTGTGGACCACAGGAAACGGAGATTAAGGGCTTAAGTGGAGAGGGTCTAGAACTTCAAATGTCCACATCACTAAGGAATTATCATGGTCCACACACACCAACACAGTCGTGAAGAAGGCACCATAATGTCTCTTCCCCCTCAGGAGGCTGTAAAGATTTGGGATCTACTCGCAGATCCTCAAAATATTATACAGCTGCACCATTGAGAGCATCTTGACTGATTGCATCTTCGCTTGGTATGGCAACTGCTTGGCATCCGACCGCAAGGCGCATCACTGGGGCTGAGCTCCCTACCATCCAGGACCTCTATACCAGGCGGTGTCAGAGGAAGGCCATATAAATTGTCAAATACTCTGGCCACCCACGTCATACTGTACACTGTTCTCTCTGCTACCGCACGGCAAGCAGAACCAACACACCAGGACCCTGAACAGCTTCCAGGCCCATAAGACTGCTAAATAGTTAGTTAAATAGTTTACCAAATAGCTACCCAGACTATCTGCACTGACCATTTTGACTCATCACACACACACTGCTGCTACTGTTTATTATCTATCCTGTTGCATAGATACTCTATCCCTGCCTATAAGTACATATCTAATTTAATTAACTTGTACCCCTGCATGTATATAACCAAGTTATCATTACTCTTTTCTTGAGTTATGTTTCTACTTAACTCAGTAAAAAAATAAATGTCCTCTCACTGTCAAATGCGCTTATTTTCAGCAAACTTAACGTGTAAATATTTGTATGAACATAAGATTCAACAACTGAGACATAAACTGAACAAGTTCCACAGACATGTGACTAACAGAAATGGAATAATGTGTCCTAGAAAAAAAGGGGGGGGGGTTCAAAAGTAACAGTGGTGTGGCCACCAGCTGCATTAAGTACTGCAGTGTATCTCCTCTTCATGGACTGCACGAGATTTGCCAGAACTTGCTGTGAGATGTTACTCCACTCTTCCACCAAGGCACCTGCAAGTTCCCAGACATTTCTGGGGGGAATGGCTCGAGCCCTCACCCTCTGATCCAACAGATCCCAGACGTGCTCAATGGGATTGAGTTCCGGGCTCTTCGCTGGCCATGGCAGAACACTGACATTCCTGTCTTGCAGGAAATCACGCACAGAATGAGCAGCATGGCTGGTGGCATTGTCATGCTGGAGGGTCATGTCAGGATGAGCCTGCAGGAAGGGTACCACATGAGGGAGGAGGATGTCTTCCCTGTAACGGACAGCGTTGAGATTGCCTGCAATGACAACAAGCTCAGTCTGATGATGCTGTAACACACCGCCCCAGACCATGACGGACCCTCCAAATAAATCCTGTTCCAAAGTACAGGCCTCGGTGTAATGCTTATTCCTTCGACGATAAACGCGAATCCGATCATCATCCTGATCAGACAAAACCGCGACTCGTTTGCCAGTCCTGGCTGGTCCAACGACGGTGGGTTTGTGCCCATAGGCGACGTTTTTGCCGGTGATGTCTGGTGAGGATCTGCCTTACAGCAGGCCGACAAACCCTCAGTTTTAGCCTCTCTCATCATATTGCGGACAGCCTGATGGATGGAGGGTTTGTGCCTTCCTGGTGTAACTCGAGCAGTTGTTGTTGCCATCCTAAACCTGTCCCGCAGGTGTGATGTTTGGATGTACCGATCCTGTGCAGGTGTTGTTACACGTGGTCTGCCACTGCGAGGACGATCAGCTGTCCATCCTGTCTTCATGTAGTGCTGTCTTAGGCGTCTCACAGTAAGGACATTGCAATTTATTGCCCTGGCCACATCTGCAGTCCTCATGCCTCCTTGCAGCATGCCTAAGGCACTAAGTTTTCATAACTGTGACCTTAATTGCCTACCGTCAGTAAGCTGTTAGTGTCTTAACGACCGCTCCACAGGTGCATGGTCATTAATTGTTTATGGTTCATTGAACAAACATGGGAAACAGTGTTTAAACCCTTTACAATAAAGACCTGTGAAGTCATTTGGATTTTTTACGAATTATCTTTTGAAAGACAGGGTCCTGAAAAAAGAGACGTATCTTTTTTTGCTGAGTTCATAATAAAATAAAAAAACCTCTGCATTGTTGTGAAGGGCCAGTAAGAGAGCATTCACCTGTTGCTTACGAAGCATGTGACAAATACAGGCGATTCTGTTCTTGAAGTTAGGTCTTGACAGTCGAGTGCGAAACTAAGATTCGATGGCACCCTGCTTAGACAGCACCTGTATCTCCCCTGACAATCTACAGGCATACAAGATTAACGAGGAGGCACGGGACCCCACTCGTTTTCTTTCTCCCCCCCAAGCCCTTTCTTTCTCAGTTGTTTACTGCACGTGATTAGAGCGATTCACCTCAGCCTTACTCCTCAAACCACACCATGCCAAGGTAACTGCTGCTTTAGAGTCTTTACTGCCATCCATAGTCGTTTGCTGTATGCGTTCCACCTCCGCTTCACACCTTCAACAGGACATTGGCAAGGTTGCAGCTGCTATGTCAAATCATGTTCGACGGGAGAATCACAAGGGAAGTAAAAAAAATATGGTGTGTGTGTGTGTGTGTGTGTGCGCGTGTGTGTTAATCAGTGGCGGTCAGTGCCATTTAAGATGAGGGAGGACTTTTTTTAATGAGCTTGGCCTTATTTATATCACAGCACATTGGATGACTGACATTCATAGTCCATTCACCCAGCTCAATGTAACATTGATAGGTTTAGGCCACTACATGATACAAAGGTCGAGATAAAAATACATTGTAATCAAGGTGACAGACATACATTCAATATGCCCTTGCACACTCTTGCCTACATCTGGCTGATCTAGGGTGTACTCATTAGTCCAACAGCAAATGAGAGTTTCTATTGGATGAATTCAGGTATGTTTATCCCGGCTTTGTTCCATTTGCCTCCGTTAAAGAAATGTTTTTCAACAGAATTGATGGAATGAATACACCTCTTTTCCCCGCAAATACAGATCCCTTTCATAGCAGCCGCATACAAACAACATTTGCTCATTATATAATTCCTTCTCGCATCACGCGCTCTCCTCCTCTTCCCTTTTCCCATCACTTGATGACTTCAGTGCACATTACAACAGCTGTCTGTGACCAGGCGAGAAAAAAAACATCAGACCATAACTGCTAACCACTACACACAGCCTACTTCATTGTCACCTGCTAAGCATTCACAAGAAAACACTTGATTGTCCTGCTTTTAAAATGCTTTACTTCTTTTCCGAACCATGGCTCCCTCTTCTGTCTCTGAATGTAGCATGTAGTCTCAAATGTGACTCATTGCCAGGTGCTGTGTGAGAGAAGAGTAGCAGAAAGCTGGTGGTCTCATAACTCACCAAAGAAGAAAAATAGAGCCTTGTTCTCATGGCAACCAATTGAAATGCGCATGCGGATCCCATTCAATTGTAAAGTTCATGGCACAGGATTTACATGTCCATTTATACCCTGCCCGTGTCCCAAATAGCACCCTATTCTCTACATTAGAGCCCATTTTTAGTAATTTAGCAAACACTCTTGACTTACACAAACAATGATGGTTAAGTGCCTTGCTCAACTTGTCAGCATTTGGGGATTAGAACCAGCAACTTTTTGGTTAATGCCCCAATGGTCTTACTGAAACTGCTAGGCTACCTGTCACCCTATGCCTGCTAAGAATTCTAGGGAGAGAGGACTGAGTGTCCAGTTTTCCGTTAGTTAGGGCAACATTCTGACTAAGTTAGCAAAAACGTTCTGAGAACCTTTTCAGCATGTTTTGGTAATAAAGCTAGGCGAACATTGCTTTAATGTCAAGCAGAACCTATCTAGAACGTTGGCTACGATGTTCTCAGAATATACAACAATAATGTTCACATTTGTGCACACTTTTCTCAACGTTATTAGAACATTCCGTCAACGTTCCACCAAATATACACAGAACACGGTTGCCGTGTTCTCAGAATATACCACGTTACTGTTCTAGATGCAATTTATGGGACATTGCAAGAACATTTGTTCACAGTTTTCTCAAGGTTCAGAGAATATTCTATCAACGTTCCACCAAACATCCACAGAACATGGTTGCCATGTTCTCAGAAAGTAATATATTTATGTTCTAGACACGTTTCATGGGAACATAGCAAGAACATTCCGGTGTCCACTTTTCTGAGGGTTAGAAGAATATTCAAACAAACGTCACATCAAACATACTACACAGAACATGGTTGCCATGTTCTCAGAATATAACATATTAATATTCTGTTTCATAGGACTTTGCAAGAAACTTAATGTGCAGTTTTCTGAGGGTTAGGAGAACATTCTTTCAACGTCCCACCAAACATGGGTGCCATGTTCTCAGAATGTAGGATATTAATGTTGTAGACACGTTTCATGAGAACGTTGCAGTGTATCAGTTGTCTGATGGTCCCAAAGAGACGGTCTCTTTCTTTACAACTCGTTACTGTTGCCATCAAGGCCCTGATTGGTGAACTACTGATCCATCCAAAGCTCTTTTTGGTCTCTTGATATGGGATACTCACAGACAGTGTGCTTTTAACACACTTCAGCAAACACGATTGCATTGTGCATGTTCATTTATAGAGCAATTATTATTCCTTATGTTTTCACTTGGGATTTAAACTCACAACTTCTTGGTTCACGGCATTCAGACCTTCCTGCTACACCACAACTTCAGTGTCAGTTAGCAGTCAATTTGACTATTCTCTCATCATTGATCTGATTTACTTATTGAACAATTGCAGGGCTTTCTGTATAGTTGTCTAGTGTTGGTAGGGCATTTTAACCTGTTTTAATGATACTCTTGAATCAGGATCAATACAAGTTTTTCTTGAGTTTACTTTTAACAGAGCTGATATGTAATTCAAATGGCATTCACCCTATTCCTTACACCTTTCAAGTATTTCAGTTATGCACAAGTGCCTAGGGGGAGGGTTTAGGGTTTCTTGTGGACAGGGCCTAACTTTACTGGTCCAATAAGCACATCTCCTAGAGATATCCCTTATTGGGACAGTGGGTAGGGTGCTCGTTGTTGGTGGTCTGGGTTCAAGACCCTCTAGGGGAGTCACTCTACTCTTGCATTCTTAGCAACATATGTTCATGTCATTATTTGGCAACATTTACAATCTAATTCAAATGAGTTTCTCACTGAAAGATGGGAATCGTTAGAGATCTAGACAGCTGAGCATCTTGCTTTAATAGAACTCTCGATTGTAATTTCTGAAACCTACAACACATATACCATGTAGAACAAAGATGTGTCTCTGATAAGGAATCACGTCATCGCTCATCATTGCAGTTCTACAGTATCTGTAACATTCCTAATTTGTTGCCAAAACAAGGCCTGGGTGGTAGTGTTGCTTCTGATAGAAACATACCTAGAACATGGTGGCCATATTCTCAGGATATCAGAATTGTGTATATTTACAGTAGCATGTCGGTACTTTCTCACATTTGTCATTACACATTTTAAGCACTGATGATGCACGTTATACCGAAACAATACACAACAGAGAGTTCCATTTTTAAAATTTTTTTATTTCACCTTTATTTTACTAGGCAAGTCAGTTAAGAACAAATTCTTATTTTCAACAGCCTAGGAACAGTGGGTTAACTGCCAGTTCAGGGGCAGAACAACAGATTTGTACCTTGTCAGGTCAGGGATTTGAACTTGCAACCTTTCGGTTGCTAGTCCAACGCTCTAACCACTAGGCTACCCTGCCACCCCAACAGTTTAATGTGGAAAAATAGACACATTGCAACAGAATCACTTGGGACCTGTGTTGGGGGTAATATATTACTTACAGAAATGTATAACTTTTACGAGTAATGAAGTAATACAACCATAGACTGTCTTTAATTATTGTAATATTATTAGTGTAATATTATTAATATTAAATTAACTTTTGCAATTAACCCGAATATTACTTTCAGAAGTATATATCTCTACCGGCATGTTATATATATTTTATAAAGCCTTGTCTCATGCTGACGGATATCATCTTGTAGGCTAACTTGTTTCCAATAGGCTATTGTAAAGCGTCATCACGAAAAATGCTAACCTGCCTTTTCCTTGTGGTAATGCTCACATTTTTTTTGAGTTAATTGAGGAGAAAAGAGCAGCATTTTTGCAAAATGAAATAATCTGCAAAGGCAGCATTGATCTCTTCATCCAGAAACGCCACATCAAACCCGATAAAGCATCTGGAGGTCGCGATCAAAGACATGTGTGAAAGAGGAGAAATCTATACACATGATGATAATAAACAAGGAAGATAAATAATATTTCCAAGTGTTCTAACACAACTTCCAAATAAACAAATCGACGTGTCTGATGAATACAACTCAAAAAGGCAACAACCCCATCAACGTATATCGCTAAGACCCTAGCGGGTCTCAAACCCAGGCCACCAATTGCATTGACAAATACCCTAACCACCGTGCTGTTAAGGGATATCTCTAGGTCATGTGCTTTGGCCAGTATAGTTAGGGACAGAAAAAACTTGATAGGCAATAAGCAATAGAGTGTCGGATCTGTTAAAAGTGCACTCAATGAAATGTTTCTTTGATTGATTGACTGTGTAATTAAAATGGGTTAACATGCCCCCACCAACATTAGACAACTATACGGAAAGCCCGTCAGTTGCTGAAATAAGTACATCAAATCAATAACGAGAGAACAATCAGATTTCATGATACCTGACATGGACATGTTGTCATAACAGGAAGATAGGGATTCTGTGAACCAACAGGTTGTGAGTTCAAATCCCAGGCGAGGACATGTTGAATAATAGTTACTCTATAATTACACAATGTAATTGTGAGTGGTGAGTACGTTCGTTAAAAGCACTGTAGTGTGTATTCGTAACCTTGCCTACAAACAAAAGGTTTTGAATGGATCAGTGGTTCACTAATCAGGGCCTTGATTGGCTCGGGGTGATAATTTTTTAAATATATATGAATGTTCTTCCAGCGTTCCTATGAAACGTGTCTAGAACATTAACGTGTTATATTCTGAGAACACGGCAACCGTGTTCTGTGTATGTCTGGTGGAACGTTGGTGGAATATTCACCTAACACACAGAAAACTGGGCACATGAATGACCTCGCAACGTTCCTTTGAAATGTGTCAAGAACATCTATGTCTTAAGTTCTGAGAACATGGTTATAATTTGACATTAAGGTAACATTCCTTGCACCACACAGCAACATTCCTATGAAAACATGAGTTTATGACCTAATGAGACTCTTAAGGGAACATTCTCGAAAGTTGTGGGAATGTTTGTTGTTAGCTGGGATTGCCCTATGGGGAATAGGGTGTCATTTGGGAAACAAGAAGGATATTGGCCCATATTGTCCGTGTGCCAACCTGTTTCAACTTAGACCAACGTTAACTGACTTATACTACAATGGTCCAATTCCACAATTCTAAAAAGTTTACTTTATAATTGGCACCTGTGGCGGGGTAGGCAGATAGTCCTGACTCGTGAGCTAATGGGGGTTGTCCGTAGGTTTGTACTCTGGCTCTCGTCTCTACCTGGATCTAAACTGTAATCCAAAATGCTATTATTTTCACAACCATAATTATTCCAGCTCATTTGATAAAGCAGGCCCACCTAGCACAAGAGGGGGGCTGGCAGTAGTATGAATCAGAGACCAAGAAATTATGCACCATTATAATAAATATACCACAGAAAGACTTAATAATAGAGGGATGTAAGAGCCAAGAACAGCCTATCTTCCTTCCACGGTCATACCTACCTGTCACGCCTGCTCCCGCTCTTCCCCCCTGGCGCTCGAGGGCGCCAGGCTCCCCAGAATTACTCACTCCTGCCTCCATCATTACGCACACCTGCCCCCCGTCACGCGCATCAGCGATTATTGGACTCACCTGGACTCAATCATCGCTGTCATTTACCTCCCCTCTATCTGTCTGTCCCCCCGCTCTGTTCCCCACTTCAGCATTGATTGTCATACACCCGCGTGCTGATGCTGTTCCTGTCTTGTTCCATATCTGTTCCGATTAAATGTTTGACTCCCCGTACCTGCTTCTCTACTCCAGTGTCGGTCCTTACACCTACCACAGCGTCCTTTACCTGCAAAGTTGGTGTAACTAGACTCTAAGTTGTTTAGGATAGTTTTGTTCCATCCTGATTTTACCCTGTTGTGTTGTTCTTTCATCATAACGCTGTATTTCTCCATGTTGAGTTATGCTTAACAGAACACATACTAATTAGCGGAAAAACAAGGAGAGGGGACATAGTAGAGATTGTTTAAAGTTCATTTAACCTCCGAGGCCTTGCTGAAGACCAGGAAGAACAACGGCGATGTTAAACATTCTCCACTACGTCCAATCCCTCCTGTTTTTCCCGTAGAATGTAGAATACACTTTGTAGCACTGATTCTCATTATTTTACACAGCTCCTCATAAAAAAAAATCTTAACTACAGTGGGGTCCAAAATTACTGATATCCTTGATAAATATGAGCAAAAATGAATGTATAAAATTAGCAAAATGTCGATTGAGGTAAATTAACCATTTTTTTGATATATGCTTCCGGTTATTGTCTTGCTGGAAGATCCACTTGCGGCAAGTAGTCTCATCCTCCTGGCAACCAGTTTTTTGGCTGAATTGTATTGGTACCGGGTAAAGTTCATGATGCTGTTGACCTTGATAAGGACCCCAGGACCAGTGGACATCAAAGATCCACCACCATATTTCACAGTAGGTTTGTGGTTCTTTTCTGCTCACGCATTCACGTTTAGATGCCAAACCCACCACTGGTGTGCGTGGCCAAAAGAGCTCTATTTTCATGTCATCCAGCAAATGTAAACGCCTGGAGTTTGCTAAACGGCATTGGCACTTGGATTGGAACATGTGCATTGGTCAGATGACATGAAACTCGATTTTCAATCCATTCAGCAAACACCTTAGAAAAAGCTGTCAATTAAATGTGCAATCTGCATTTTTTTCTTGTCATTTTATGGAATGATATATAGCCTACCCATTGATTCTTGAAGGACATAACCTATAAACGCCTCATGAGACTGTATATAAAACACAAGGACACTGATAACATGGGATATAAATCACTTTTCTTACGTGCCAAATGGCATCATATTCACTACAATGCAATACCTTTCCAAAGAGCCCTATGGGCCCCGGTCAAAAGTAGTTCACTATAATGAAAATGTCCTGTTTCCCATCCCTGTATGTATGCATTCCACACTCTGAGTTCTGAGTTCCAAGCCAGTGTTCATGGCGGCTAAAGCTGGTTCTATTAGCAGACTGCCTTAGCCCATGGCCCACCCGGTTTAAATGGGTCTTTTTAGCAATTAGCATCGATACAGAGGGACACAAGGAGCTTTGACACCGTCTATGGAACGGCACTGCCAAACTACGGCACACACACACACACACACACACACACACACACACACACACACACACACACACACACACACACACACACACACACGGCAGTTAAATTGAGAGAGTTGGCGAATGGGAGAGATTAAGGGCAGGAGAGAGAGTGAAGTTGGTGGAAATGGGTAAAATGAGGGAAAAAGAGGGAGAACGAGAGTGACAGTCAGATAGCATCATCAGAAAGAGGAAGAGGGAAGAATCAGAGGAGGAGAGACGGAAGTAAAGATAACAGTTGGCCTGTTATTGAGAATGTGTCACACAGATGACTGGGCATTCTAGTTGAGAGATGTCAGCTAGGCCTGCAGGTCACCTGTGGATATAAGATCCACAGCATTCATAAATATACAATGATCTGTCAAACCGCAGATATGTATTACCTTTTGGTACCAAAAAAAATCCACAGAACTGCAATGCGTCAGGTCACTGTTCCTTCACACTCTCAATGAGTATCTGGACAATTTCAGTTTATAGTTTATAGTGTTTAGTTCAGAGTCAACATCTTTTTCAGTATCTTTACCATGTATTCCATCAGTACCACATCGGAAACAAGCTAAACCACGTAACATGTTATCCTCTGGGTTGTACTCAGTGGCTGTGTTTACACAGCAGTGGTGTAAAGTATTTAAGGAAAAATACTTTAAAGTACTACTTAAGTATTTTTAAAAAAAAATCTAGACTTTACTTTTTATATTTTGACAACTTTTACATTTACTTCACTACATTCCTAAATAAAATAATGCACTTTTTACTCCATTCATTTTCCCAGACACCAAAAAGTACTCGTTACATTTTGAATGCTTAGCAGGACAGGAAAATGGTCCAATTCACACACAACATATGGTCATCCCTTCTGCTTATGTTCTGGCGGACTCACTAAACACAAATGCCTTGTTTGTAAATAATGTCTGAGTGTTGGAGTGTGCCCCTGGCTATGCATACATTTTAAAAACAAGAGAATGGTGCCCCCTGCTTTGCTTAGTATAAGGAATTTGATACTTTTGAAACCTAAGTATATTTAGGACCAAAGACCTTTAGTAGTACTTTAGTGGGTGACTTTTACTTTTACTTGAGTAACGTTCTATTAAGGTTTCTGTACTTTTACTCAAGTATGACAATTGGGTACATGTTCCACCACTGTTCCACAGGCAGCCCAATTCAGAAACAAACATCTTTCTGGTAAGAAGAGGGGCGGGGGCGTATGCCTTATGGCTAACGAGACGTGGTGTGATCACAGAAATATACAGGAAGTCAAATCCTTCTGTTCACCTGATTTAGAATTCCTCACAATCAAATGTCGACCGCATTATCTACCAAGAGAATTATCTTCGATTATAATCACAGCCGTATATATTCCCCCCCCAAGCAGACACATTGATGGCTCTGAACGAACTTTATTTGACTCTTTGCAAACTGGAATCTCTACATCCTGAGGCTGCATTCATTGTAGCTGGGGATTTTAACAAGGCTAATCTGAAAACAAGACTCTCTAAATTGTATCAGCATATCAATTGCGCAACTAGGGCTGAAAAAACCTTGGATCATTGTTACTCTAACTTCCGCGACGCATATAAGGCCCTGCCCCGCCCTCCTTTTGGAAAAGCAGACCACGACTCCATTTTGCTGATCCCTGCCTACAGACAGAAACTAAAACAATAAGCTCCCACGCTGAGGTCTGTCCAACGCTGGTCCGACCAAGCTGATTCCACGCTCCAAGACTGCTTCCATCACGTGGACTGGGATATGTTTCGTATTGCGTCAGATAACAACATTGACGAATACGCTGATTCGGTGTGCGAGTTCATTAGAACGTGCGTTGAAGATGTCGTTCCCATAGCAACGATTAAAACATTCCCTAACCAGAAACCGTGGATTGATGGCAGCATTCGCATGAAACTGAAAGCGCGAACCACTGCTTTTAATCAGGGCAAGGTGACTGGTAACATGAACGAATACAAACAGTGCAGCTATTCCCTCCGCAAGGCTATCAAACAAGCTAAGCGTCAGTATAGAGACAAAGTAGAATCTCAATTCAACGGCTCAGACGCAAGAGGTATGTGGCAGGGTCTACAGTCAATCACGGACTACAAGAAGAAAACCAGCCCAGTCACGGACCAGGATGTCTTGCTCCCAGGCAGACTAAATAACTTTTTGCCCGCTTTGAGGACAATACAGTGCCACTGACACGGCCTGCAACGAAAACATGCAGACTCTCCTTCACTGCAGCCGAGGTGAGTAAAACATTTAAACGTGTTAACCCTCGCAAGGCTGCAGGCCCAGACGGCATCCCCAGCCGCGCCCTCAGAGCATGCGCAGACCAGCTGGCCGGTGTGTTCACGGACATATTCAATCAATCCCTATACCAGTCTGCTGTTCCCACATGCTTCAAGAGGGCCACCATTGTTCCTGTTCCCAAGAAAGCTAAGGTAACTGAGCTAAACGACTACTAACTGAGCTACTCAGACTTTATGTACACTTCCGTCATCATGAAGTGCTTTGAGAGACTAGTCAAGGACCATATCACCTCCACCCTACCTGACACCCTAGACCCACTCCAATTTGCTTACCGCCCAAATAGGTCCACAGACGATGCAATCTCAACCACACTGTACACTGCCCTAACCCATCTGGACAAGAGGAATACCTACGTGAGAATGCTGTTCATCGACTACAGCTCGGCATTCAACACCATAGTACACTCCAAGCTCGTCATCAAGCTCGAGATCCTGGGTCTCGACCCCGCCCTGTGCAACTGGGTACTGGACTTCCTGACGGGCCGCCCACAGGTGGTGAGGGTAGGCAACAACATCTCCACCCCGCTGATCCTCAACACTGGGGCCCCACAAGGGTGCGTTCTGAGCCCTCTCCTGTACTCCCTGTTCACCCATGACTGCGTGGCCACGCACGCCTCCAACTCAATCATCAAGTTTGCGGACGACACAACAGTGGTAGGCTTGTTTACCAACAACGACGAGACGGCCTACAGGGAGGAGGTGAGGGCCCTCGGAGTGTGGTGTCAGGAAAATAACCTCACACTCAACGTCAACAAAACTAAGGAGATGATTGTGGACTTCAGGAAACAGCAGAGGGAACACCCCCCTATCCACATCGATGGAACAGTAGTGGAGAGGGTAGTAAGTTTTAAGTTCCTCGGCATACACACCACAGACAAACTGAATTGGTCCACTCACACAGACAGCATCGTGAAGAAGGCGCAGCAGCGCCTCTTCAACCTCAGGAGGCTGAAGAAATTTGGCTTGTCACCAAAAGCACTCACAAACTTCTACAGATGCACAATCGAGAGCATCCTGGCGGGGTGTATCACCGCCGGGTACGGCAACTGCTCCGCCCACAACCGTAAGGCTCTCCAGAGGGTAGTGAGGTCTGCACAACACATCACCGGGGGCAAACTACCTGCCCTCCAGGACACCTACACCACCCGATGTTACAGGAAGGCCATAAAGATCATCAAGGACAACAACCACCCGAGCCACTGCCTGTTCACCCCGCTATCATCCAGAAGGCGAGGTCAGTACAGGTGCATCAAAGCTGGGACTGAGAGACTGAAAAACAGGTTCTATCTCAAGGCCATCAGACTGTTAAACAGCCACCACTAACATTGAGTGGCTGCTGCCAACACACTGACTCAACTCCAGCCACTTTAATAATGGGAATTGATGGGAAATGATGTAAAATATATCACTAGCCACTTTAAACAATGCTACCTAATATAATGTTTACATACCCTACATTATTCATCTCATATGTATACGTATATACTGTACTCTATATCATCTACTGCATCCTTATGTAATACATGTATCACTAGCCACTTTAACTATGCCACTTTGTTTACATACTCATCTCATATCTACATACTGCACTCAATACCATCTACTGTATCTTGCCTATGCCGCTCTGTACCATCACTCATTCATATATCTTTATGTACATATTCTTTATCCCCTTACACTGTGTATAAGACAGTAGTTTTTTGGGGGGAATTGTTAGTTAGATTACTTGTTGGATTATTACTGCATTGTCGGAACTAGAAGCACAAGCATTTCACTACACTCGCATTAACATCTGCTAACCATGTGTATGTGACAAATAAAATTTGATTTGATTTGATTTTTCTTTTTTTCCCAGTAATTGTTCTTTTGACCAATCACATCAGATCTTTTCACATCAGATTTTTTTTAGGGCTGGTTGGTCTGAAGAACAGTTAGTGAAAAAATAATTGGTCTGCCTGTCTAAACACAGCCACTGCATCTTTTTTCCCCTATCAATCAATCAATCAATGTATTGTCTATTTCAGTATCTCTTTCAGAATCTTTACATATTTCAGTACCCATTTCAGTTTCCATTTGAGAATCTCCATCTATTTCAGTATCTATTTCAGAATCAGCATCCAATTTGACATTTCTTTACTTAACTTAGATGTTTAGGGGACTTTGAGCAGTTCTGGACCAGTTCCGACTGACATTTTGTGGTACAAAGTGCTCTGTGAAAATCGCAGGGTTAAGTGCCTTATCGTGCCAGAAAGTCCCACCTGTCTGCTTTCCTCTACCACTCTGTCAGTGGAGCTGACTTAAAGTGTCAGGTTTCACTCCCCACTCGACACGAATTTAGTCGAATTTAAGTAGAATTTAAACACCATGTGGCACCATGAGGGGCATAGACAAAGTTGTGATTGAAGATCTCCCAGTGCAGCACCACGGACAGAGCCACCCACCTCAGCACAGGAGACAGGTGCGCTCACGTCAGCACCATGGACAGCGGCACTCAGGTCAGCATTGTGGAAGGCTGCATTACCTTCAGCACCAGGCCAACCAAAGTTCTGTTCATCCAACACAGCTGTACAGGATTACTAATCAGCACACCTGCAAGGCATTCCCTAATCAACGGACTGGCACAAGAGAGCAGGCTGGACCTCACTCAAGTAAAACAATTAGGAAGACACAGCGTGTCTACTCTCTCACTGTGTTTCGCGCACTTGCCACAGACTCTGCTCGCGAGGCCATGCTGCCGCAAGAGACTACAGGTGCCGCCGTCTTTAACCAACCTCTTGTCTTAATGGCTCGTGGACTAGAGCGCCAGAGACACTAGAAGCTCAAGTAAAAGCAACTGAAACTTGAACGCTTTTGTTGTGTGTTTACTCATTGCCGAATTTGTATTCGGGCACACCCCACTCTTCCTGACACCACCACTTTCTCTTGGTCACAGAGGGATGAAATCACTGTGTGTGTGTAAACTGAAGTTTGTAACGATTCTGCAGACACTCGAATTGTGTCTCTGCGTCGCTCAGAGGAGATTTGAAAATGATCTGTTAGTTATATCTTGGAGCCAAATTTGTACTGTCACTAAATATTATCATATTTATGTTACAGTTATACGAAAGGTGAAATCTTATAGTAAGTCATTTGGAATTAGATTTTTTACTATATTTAGAAAGTATTTCAGTCATTTCAAGTCCTATTTTGTTGAGAAAGTGGAAAAAATCATATACAATTTTACATTTTCATTATATTTGTGCTTGAGCTTGTGTCCTCAAAAGTGAGTACACCTCAGCCATTTATAACTTATGTTTTCCAGAAAGGAGAGCTATGCAGCATCACTATTTATTATTTATTGCCATCTCGTTAAAAATAATGACTTTTGGGTAAGTCTATTAAAGCAGAAATCTACATTTTTGACTTGACGTTTTGACCTCTTGTGACGATCCAAAATTCCTCATTCCTGCCATCATTCATGTACACTATTTCAATTGTGTTTAGTTTTTTGCTTGGCTTTTGTCAAATATTGGCAGTCTCAACTTCTCTGTCTTTGGACCTGACCCAGGAACCCCCCCCATTAACAGCTTTTATTTTATCATCCCTCACTTCTACTTTGTCAATGCTTTCCAATGGACATCTTTCCAATGCACATGGTTAAACAAAAAGGGAAGTAAACCTCCATTGGGATCCATTGAAATGTGCCGTCATGCAGTCATGCGTCATGAATGATACGTTTCAACTGAATCCAATGGAAGTTTTTCCTTTTTTCCCTTCCGTCCTGCAGTCATGCGTCATGAATGATACGTTTCAACTGAATCCAATGGAAGTTTTTCCTTTTTTCCCTTCCGTCCTGCAGTCATGCGTCATGAATGATACGTTTAAACTGAATCCAATGGAAGTTTTTCCTTTTTTCCCTTCCGTCCTGCAGTCATGCGTCATGAATGTAACTCCTGTGAATGTGAATGAGGGTGAGAGAGTGAGAAGAGGCCGATATCACACACAGACTACGGTTAAGTAGCACTGAGTGGTTGGAAGAGGTGGGCTGTGATTGTGCGTGTGTGGCACTCTACCCAGAGTGGGTGAGAATGCACTTTGGTGTTGAAAGTTCACTTCCTTACGTTATAAAATACATTTTACTGAGACAAATAGGATTCTTCGTGTTCTGAATTGTTCATTGAGGTCTAAATTAACATGACACGAGCTGAATGAATCGAAAATTGAAAATGGAAAGCTTGGTATACGCTCAGTGCTCCATTGACATTTCACAGAGATACTTTTGTTTTTGTGTGAAATCTCGGGGGAAAAAAACAGGAATTTCAAATGAATATGAAAAGTGTATACTAAAATTTGAAATGACTACCATGTCATGTCTCAAAATCGATATCCATCTTGCCTCTATATTGTTTTATGCCCTGTGGATTAAAAAATAAAGATGACGAGTTCAACGGGAAAGTGAGTCTGCCAGGTAGTTAGTAGCCTTAATTCTTGCACATCATCCAGCCTAGTTGACGTTGCACAATTTTCCAGCTTTATGACCACTTTTTTCTCTGGTCTCCATTGATTTAGTCACCCTAATTCTGACCATCCTACAAGGGTAAAAACTCCAATAGCAACGGTAAAAACAACAATGACTTTTATCTGCATCATCATTTTTACACATTTGTCAAAATATGCATTTTGATTGGACACCCTAGTGTGTGTGTGTGTGCATCCTTGGTGGTATGTGTGTGTTCCTGTGTCTCAATGTGTGAAGGCTGCTGACACCAGAGGCACCACCACAGCTTCACCTCACCTCTCCTGCCCCCTACGGACTCCCTCTGGCCCAGACCACAGAGACTGAATAATGGGCGCTCCACCATAGAGAAATTAACACAGCGTCAGATAGGCCCACACACATAGAAATACAATTACTAGATCTAGATGGTACAAAGCCCCTCAGCCCATGTATGGCAATCTGACCCCCCTCTGTCCCAAGCCAAGAAATTCAACACACACGGACTCTGATAAATAGCTAATATTCATGTCAAAGGCCGGGGCTATTTTTGGGTACGGCCTTTGCCTCGCTCCACCCAGACAGGCTGAGATAAAAGAGAGGATATAGGAGACAGGCGTGTCTTGGGGTTTTACTTATTAAGCTGTCGAGTGCCCCTTAGATATCATTCAGGATTGATTGTGTGTGTGGGTGGGTGCGCACGTGTGTGTGTGTGTGAGGTGGTGTGTGTGTGCATGTGTATCTGTTGGTGTGTGTGTGTGTGTGTGTGTGTGTGTAAGATACCATGCAGCCCAGCTCCCGCACTGATGAAGTGGCCCTCTGCCTCTTCTCCTGACAGACAGATGGCATGTGTCTCTGAGAGGGATCCTCTGGAGCTGCCCTTGCAGCTTCTGATTAAAAGTTGGATTTAAATCCAGGGGTGTTGGAGTAATAAAAAATTATCCACAAAAGAGTGAACAGCTGGAAGATGTACCATCACCGTGGACGCCACTGGGTTCCTTTACAGAGTATCTGCGTCTCAAATAGCACCTTATCTCCTAAATTGTGTGGGCCCTGGTCGAAAGTAGTGTAGTATATAGGGAATGAGGTGCCATTTAGGACACTTGATAAAGTGTCAGTCTTGTTTGCTGGCCAACTTTTTATCTCCAATCATGAAATTCTTCATTACACTAGATGGGTGTCTGAGACTGTCCCAAGTGCTTTTTAAAATATTTTCTTGGATCACAATTCAGAGATTAAAAAAACTCGCATCAACTGTCACGTCATTCTAAGCTATAGGTATTGATTTTAATTTATTCTGCTTATATGGTCGCATACATACGCGTCATTGGAACATATACAGTTGTATGTGACTTGTTCAAGTAAATGCAGCCTCCTTCAGTCATATCAGTCCTCCTTTTGATACTTTGTGACATGTTATCTTAAAACGTAATGTAAAATGTACTGTATGTCTTCAGAATGCAAAAAGTGATTGATGTGTGAAATCTCTGTCTAAAAGTGACTGATGTGTGAAATCTCTGTCTAAAAGGGACTGATGTGTTAAATCCCTGTCTAAAAGGGATTGATGTGTTAAATTCCTGTCTAAAAGGGATTGATGTGTTAAATCCCTGTCTAAAAGGGATTGATGTGTTAAATCCCTGTCTAAAAGGGATTGATGTGTTAAATCCCTGTCTAAAAGGGATTGATGTGTTAAATCCCTGTCTAAAAGGGATTGATGTGTTAAATCCCTGTCTAAAAGGGATTGATGTGTTCAATCCCTGTCTAAAAGGGATTGATGTGTTCAATCCCTGTCTAAAAGGGATTGATGTGTTCAATCCCTGTCTAAAAGGGATTGATGTGTTCAATCCCTGTCTAAAAGGGATTAGTGTTAAATCCCTGTCTAAAAGGGATTAGTGTTAAATCCCTGTCTAAAAGGGATTAATGTGTTAAATCCCTGTCTAAAAGGGATTGATGTGTTAAATCCCTGTCTAAAAGGGATTGATGTGTTAAATCCCTGTCTAAAAGGGATTGATGTGTTAAATCCCTGTCTAAAAGGGATTGATGTGTTAAATCCCCGTCTAAAAGGGATTGATGTGTTCAATCCCTGTCTAAAAGGGATTGATGTGTTAAATCCCTGTCTAAAAGGGACTGATGTGTTAAATCCCTGTCTAAAAGGGATTGATGTGTTAAATCCCTGTCTAAAAGGGATTGATGTGTTAAATCCCTGTCTAAAAGGGATTGATGTGTTAAGTCCCTGTCTAAAAGGGATTGATGTGTTAAATCCCTGTCTAAAAGGGATTGATGTGTTAAATCCCTGTCTAAAAGGGATTGATGTGTTAAATCTCTGTCTAAAAGTGACTGATGTGTTAAATCCCTGTCTAAAAGGGACTGACGTGTTAAATCCCTGTCTAAAAGGGATTGATGTGTTAAGTCCCTATCTAAAAGTGATGAGAAACAACACCTGGCCAGTGCCCGTTATCAAATCAACCCTTTATAGGCTCTCACCCCTTTCATGGATCAGATGATGACCTTCTCATCAAAACAGATAAACACAAAGCTTTGATGTCTCAGACATCAGTCTCAGTGTGCTGACAGTTCCTTATGATCTTGAATACATTGTGGCGTTTTTGGCTGATCAGCTGGGGGTCTGTGTCAGCGAAATGGCACCTGTGGGGAGGAGAGATATGAAAACGGTGATGAAAAATAGATGATGGCGAAATAGAAGTCAGACAGCCACAGCTGTTGCTCCAGGTTAGTTGGTCTTTGGTCAAACCTAAAGTGTGAATAACCAGGATATCTATACACCCCGAGCCCACATATTAAGAGCCCCTATATAACTGTAAAGTGATGAAGAGGTGCACGTAAAAGGCGGTCAATGATGTTTTGTTATACAAATGATTTTGGTGGCGAGAAAAGTCTAATTAGCTGTGTCTAGCCGCGGTTGGACAGGAGGTGGGAAGAAGAGAGCGGATAGGGTGGCGTCAAAAATGAATATTTATGAGTGGAGGTGAAGGATTAACTAAACAGTTTTTGGAGAAAAATATAGGAGCAATAAATTATGAACTGGGACATACAGATTTGAAGTGTTTGGTCTTGGGTACGCATTTGGGGCCCATTCAATCAAAACAGTTATCACTGGAACATTCAACCAAAACTGTTTTGATTGTGATACTATGAAAGCGTTGCTGTGTACAGCAATAAACCATATTTAAATTCAGTTTCTCTTTGTAAACAATGTTTTGTTGAGACCATACAGGGGCAAGAAGAATCTTTCTAACTTATTCCTGGAAACCACGTTACCGAAGTTGATTGGATAGGCGTCTTGTTGCGCACTTTGCAACAGAAAAGTAACAGGTGTTTAGATGTCGAGCAGAATGTGTCAAAATGAAGACGTGTAATGTTATACACAGCTAATGGAGAGAACAACAACATACAATTTGCTGTGAAACGATTTATGCCAGTGTGAAAGAGATTGGCTTTCATCTTTTTAAGCAGCCTAGGCTGCCAACACTGCATTCACTGGCTAATGTGTGAACAGCTTTAGGCTTCCGGCTTTTCTGGCTTCCTCTGCTTTTAAAGTTCTTGTTTCAGGGGGGAAGAAAATGGTTTAAGACTCGATGTGTTGGTGGATCTCTGCACCTTGTCCATTACGTGCTTTTAACGCTAAAACTTCAAGCCTCTTATGTAAACAGAATCGTTGCGCAGGGTTACCAGCGGCAGACTTGCTTCAGTCACCACACTTCCTTTATTCACTAATGGGTTCCTCTCTATCGACGACCAAACAGGTTTTAATTCACTCTGGTAGAACGAGGTGAGACTACCCCTCCTGTCTGCTCGTTCTCACATCTCTGTCCATGTCTTCAAAGAGCCACTGATCAAAACCACAGCTTTATTTATTTTTTTACAGTCTTCTCCTCTTCTCCCATTACTTGCTCTCCCTCAAGGGACAGAACTGCCTCACTCCTCTATTTGTTGAAGTGTTTCATCTTGGGCTGATGTCCCAGGCAAGCAGGCAGCGAAAGCCTAACTGTTTACCTTCCCTGTTTATTTGCTCTTGAAGTGTGTGAGGACTGTGCACCCTATCGTTCGCACCCTCCCACTCGTACGGGATGCCTCTGGGACACAGTGAGGGTTCGAAGGTTAAGTCAAAGCTTGTGGGAACCGTCTCGAGTAAAGCATTCCCTTCCTCTCAGATTACATTATTTAACGCCGCAGGGCTTACTGGAGATGTCCTCCTGTCCTTGATGGTGAAGTACGAAGTTGTGTTCTGATAAAGCTTTCTTATCTTGTCTATGTAGCGGATGTACATGCAGCAGATGTGTGTGCCAGTATAGCAGCCATCTCCACTCTTACATACACACAAACCCTGATCTCCGTAGCTTCCCCACCCCAACAAAAGTGGCATAGTCTCTAATATGAATTACGTCCAATTCATTTACGTCACCATTCTCTCTAACATCCAGCAGAGAATGTATAGCTGGACAGAGGGGCTCTAATTCAAGCCTATGTGATTCCTCTGTAAAATGATCTGCATTATATTCTGTTGAAATGGCTTGGAAAGGAGGACAGGGCACATGAAGTGAATTGATGTTGTGACCTGCAATCATGTATCCTTTGTCTAACCCCCTATCAGTTCAGTGGCCAGATGTTATCTCTGTGTGTCTGTCTGTGTGTGTGTGTGTCTGTGTGTGTGCCACCACCTAAAAAGGAGTGATCAGGACGAAATCCATGGCAACCAATGTCCCAAGATGAAATGCATAACTTCTCCTTTAATTCACACCAGTGATTGTTGATTTGCAAATGTGGACGGAGAGCATGAATTTAGATGGAGATGTTCAGTAAAAACGCAAAATAGTGACACAAGTGACACTGATTAAAGTGACATGCAAGGCGATGTGAAATCAAATCAAATGTTAGTGGTCACATACACATATTCAGTAGATGTTATTGCGGGTGTAGCGAGATGCTTCTAACCAAAGTTGCTTAGGAGTCAGAAACAGAGTGGCCATGTCTATCAGCGTCATCTTGTCTATGAAAATAGTGTATAGATTGTTTCTATAGAGTCATGTTTCCACAATAAGTGGAAGCAACAGAAATAGAATAGCAGGAGACACCTGCAACGTGAAAGATGACTCCCAAAACCTGCTATATAACCTTCTGTCTCTCGTATACCTCACCTGTCAAATAATGACATTTGTCAAGTGTCAAATAATGACACTTATTTTCTTTCCCATTAGTAATCAGTAGTCAGTCTTTTTTCCAGTAACGTCCTGTCGGACAGCTGTTTCTCTGAAATCAGAGTCCGTATGGAATTAGGTTCATTCTGTGTTTAGACTGACATTGACAGACCTTTGAAAGCGTCGACCACTGCACACCGTAACCCAATAGGAACAACACATTAGAGAGGCATTTTAAAATGCCAATCTTGACTAAAAATGTGTTCAGAGGATTTTTTTGGTTTAATGTCTTAGAAAAAACTAAGAGCACTGATTACTTGAATCATCCTGATCCTCATCCTAAGTACTGTATCTCAATTACGTGTTTGTGTTTCATCTCTCTTTGTCTATCTCCGTCTCTGATAATGTCAACCCCTCTTCATAGTAATTAGTTCAGTGACAGTGATTAAGAGACATATGCAAAGTTACAATTATCTAGCATCTTGCTTATGGCTCTCAGACGATACAGTATATTTACCAGGGTAATCAGTGGTGGCTTTGCCCCCCATGGCCTGCTATCTCTCACACACACACACACACACACACACACACACACACACACACACACACACACATTTATTGAACACACGCAAACACAGTCACTCATACACACCGTCACCCCCGCCCACTTCCTAGCACACACAGAATGACAGATCCTCTGCTTGACTGAGTGTTGGGTTATTATGTCACCTGTCTCAGTGGTCTAGACAGTGGTCTAGGGTGGCAGGTAGCCTAGTGGTTAGAGCATTGGGCCAGCATACCTGAGCAGTTTGAATACCTAAGCAGACAATGTTAAAAATCTGTTGATGTGCTCTTGAGCAAGGCACTTAACCCTCATTTGCTCCAGGGGTGCTGTAATACTATGACTGACCCTGTAAAACAACACATTTCATTGCTCCTATCATACTACTATGACTGACCCTGTAAAACAACACATTTCATTGCTCCGATCATACTACTATGACTGACCCTGTAAAACAACACATTTCATTGCTCCTATCAAACAACGATGACTCACCCTGTAAAACAACACATTTCTCTGCACCTATCTGGTTCATGACACAGATGGCGGTGCTCTAAGCTCTGCTTTGTCTGAGGTAGATATTAATAATGATAGCACTTTATTACCAACTATAGCGTGCAAACAACCTGGGGTTTGTGATCAGGGTTGAGAAATATGACTATGAACTGTTAAGTAGTAATGACAGATGTGTGTGTGTGTGTGTGTGTGTGACGCCGGCACGTGATTTATGAGAGTACGTGGCAGGGGGTGTCTACAGCATGTGCGTGCCGTGCGCTCATGTGTGAGTGTGTGGAGGTCACGAGGTTAAGGTTGGATGACTGAAGTATGAGGAGGCCAGATGGTATCAGGAGGAATGGTAGCCAAACAGAAGTGCATATAATCCCAGTGTGAAAACCCAAAGTCCCTCAGCAGTCACGGCCAAAACTAACACACCTCAATTTCCCCGTGCCCTAGTCATTGTAGGTTTAGAATCCCTCTACCTCTTTACGGCATGAGGTTATATTACAGGAAGGAAAAGGCGTAGGAAAGGAGACAATGATATATACATGCACATTTTTCTTCTCCAGGGGTTGTATGTGTGAAGCGTCTCAGAGTTGCAGTGCTCACTTTGTAAAGAGACAACTTGAAAGATTGGTAGATGGAGGACAAGATCCCGAACGCTGCTGTGGGCGTCACAGCACAAGTACAAGACAGACAGAAAGAGAGAAAGACAGAAAGAAAGAGAGAAAGACAGAAAGAAAGAAAGAAAGAAAGAAAGAAAGAAAGAAAGAAAGAGAGAAAGAGAGAAAGAAAGAGAGAAAGAAAGAAAGAGGGCTAGCTAAAGTGATGCCCTCACAAACCAACCCTCTGCAGAATTGAATGGACGACTGTTTCAAATCTTGAACCTTTCATTGGGGGCCAGACAGCATGAGAGTGCAGAGCGGTTTGTGTTATCAAGCAGTGCAACGCGTCTGTGTCCCAGTGGTTCAGTCTGATAGCTTGTCCAATCAGTGGAGAGGTGGAGGAAGGAGGTGGGAGGTGTCGCCATCAGCGAGCTATTTTAGCTCCCACCATGATTCATATGTCAAACACCTTCCTGATCACAGATGCACAGAGAAATAGAATGGGTTGAGTGAAGTTGGAGAAGGCACCCTTAGACTTTGGCCAAAGGAATTGCTTTTCGGAAAAAAGCTAAGGAAATGGGTCATTTTTATCAATCAGGTTGCAAAGTCAATATTTGCCTAACGAACAACATGGTGGCTCAGAGTCAGCACTCACTGGGCACACACTGGTTGAATCAACGCTGTTTCCATGTCATTTCAAATGAATTACCTCGAACCAACGTGGAATAGATGTTTAATTGATGTCTGTGCCCAGTGGGCATGTCAAGTGTATCCTATTAAATCATTATTAGCTTTTCCATGATTTCTTATTTCAGATACCACATTAAATGCAAATGTGGGACTCGGGGCTCTTCACAGATTCGTACAGTCCTATGATTATATGGCATACAGTGGGGCAAAAAAGTATTTAGTCAGCCACCAATTGTGCAAGTTCTCCCACTTAAAAAGATGAGGCCTGTAATTTTCATCATAGGTACACTTCAACTATGACAGACAAAATGAGGGGAAAAAATCCAGAAAATCACATTGTAGGATTTTTAATGAATTTATTTGCAAATTATGATGGAAAACAAGTACTTGGTCACCTACAAACAAGCAAGATTTCTGGCTCTCACAGACCTGTAACTTCTTCTTTAAGAGGCTCCTCTGTCCTCCACTCGTTACCTGTATTAATGGCACCTGTTTGAACTTGTTATCAGTATAAAAAGACACCTGTCCACAACCTCAAACAGTCACACTCCAAACTCCACTATGGTCAAGACCAATGAGCTGTCAAAGGACACCAGAAACAAAATTGTAGACCTGCACCAGGCTGGGAAGACTGAATCTGCAATAGGTAAGCAGCTTGGTTTGAAGAAATCAACTGTGGGAGCAATTATTAGGAAATGGAAGACATACAAGACCACTGATAATCTCCCTCGATCTGGGGCTCCACGCAAGATCTCACCCCGTGGGGTCAAAATGATCACAAGAACGGTGAGCAAAAATCCCAGAACCACACAATGTGATTTTCTGGATTTTTTTTTCTCATTTTGTCTGTCATAGTTGAAGTGTACCTATGATGGCCTCTCTCATCTTTTTAAGTGGGAGAACTTGCACAATTGGTGGCTGACTGTAACGGTTTTCATATAGTGGTGATGAAGGAGAGTCGGACCAAACTGCAGCGTGTCGATTGCGATCCATGTTTAATATAACAAAGAAACACGAACTTACAAAAAACAATAAACGAAACCGAAACAGCCTATCTGGTGCAAACTAACAAAGAGTACACATAGGACACTTAGGACACTAAGGACAATCACCCACGACAAACTCAAAGAATATGGCTGCCTAAATATGGTTCCCAATCAGAGACAACGATAAGCACCTGCCTCTGATTGAGAACCACTCCAGACAGCCATAGACCTTGCTAGACAACCCACTAAGCTACAATCCCAATACCACCACCAAAACCCCAAGACAAACACACCACAATTACAAAAACCCCATGCCACACCCTGGCCTGACCAAATACATAAAGATAAACACAAAATACTTTGACCAGGGCGTGACACTGACTAAATACTTTTTTTGCCCCACTGTATGTTGTTTGCCAACACAATTTCCTAATATGATTTCCTAATCTGTCCATTATGTCCTCATTAAATGCAATCAAGCAGGAAACTCTGGGTTCTTCACAGATTCTTCACAGATTCATACAGTCGTATGATTGTATTAACTATTGTTATTAATCTGATCTCATATGGCATATGTTATTTGCCAACACAATTTTCTAATGCGATTTCCTAACCTGTCCATTTGGTCCTCATAATATGCATTTAAGCAGGAAAACAATAACATGCAGAAGCATGAAGCAATTTGGCCCTAGTTTGCATGTTCGGCCTGCTGAATAGTGTCCCGAGTGTCACTTCATGGTCCCTGCCACAAACACACACACACACACACTCCCTTTGCTACACACACAGTGTCATTTTACTGTCCCTGCAGTAGCTCAGGGCTATGCTGGGTGTGACAGAGCGGTCACAGTGGCTACCCACAATTCCAATCTCCATCCATATTATCCACATGGTCACATCTATGTGAGTCACCTCTTCTTCTGTTTTATGGGATGTTTTTCTAAAGTAATGCTGACTCAGGTTTCGATTAGTCCTTCGATTACGCGCGCACACACACACACGCACGCACACACACACACACTGTCACCCCCCTCTGCTACACTTATCACAACCCATGATTAGAGGGTCCCCAAAGGAAGAGTCGACAGCTTTCAGAGTGAGGTGAGCAAGGCAATACAACAAGGCCCTCGCCGACATCCCAATGACACCCACTAAAATACGCAGAGAAGGGCAGTTTTTCTGCTACATATATTTAAACTTCATATTATTTTGTCATTTGTATTACACTAGGATGAACTACACTGAGTGTGCAAAACACTAACCAGGTGAATCCAGGTGAAAGCTAGGATCCCTTATGGATGTCACCTGTTAAATCCACTTCAATCTGCGTAGATGAAGGAGAAGAGACAGGAATAAAGAATCATTTTTAAGCCTTGAGACAACTGAGACATGGATTGTGTATGTGTGCCATTAAGGGTGAATGGGTAAGACAAAATATTTAAGTGCCTTTGAATGAGGTATGGTAGTAGGCAACATATCACATTCATAGCAAGTAAAGCATTTCTGTAACTGTTACTGAGAATGTTGTTGCTTTTCGGGCCAGCTAAAAAGGTAAATGTATTTCTGTACTTGAAAATACAAAACACTTGCATTTTAATTGAATACATTTCAAAATACAATCATTTTGTAGTTTGCCACTTTGGTGGGAAAATGTTGATGCGACTAAATCATTGTGCGACGGTTGTCAAAAATATCCATTGTGGGTTATTATCAATCTGTTAATTTGAATCGTCCACATAGATTTCGTGGACAAAAATGTGCCAACGAGCAGAAAAAGAGGCCATTGAGCATTAATAAGACTTGTAGCGAATGAAGTCTGTAACTGATTTATTTCGAGCCCATTGTCAATTCTCATTCGCTATTCTGCCATTAAAGGCTAGTGAAGCGGAGAATTGTCTGTGAGAAATCACTTTGGTAGCACTATCACTTGCATAGACAGGTACTCAATACAAACACGCTAATCCGATGGCCTACCCTGCCTAAAACCAACAGAACGATCACATTCACTACATACTTACAGTACTTTCCCTAGCCTCATATATTGTACAACCTTGTGTCGAACCGTGATTTACATTAATGCGACGACAGCTATTCATTGAATAATTACATACCACGGTCAATTATTAAGTGATTAAATTAATCATGTAACAATTAATGAAGAATTAATCTGGGGAACCACGGGAAAATTTATTTAACGAGTTACCGTTTCCAGAATTAACTAAAAAATATCAGAATGTCTCTATACTATCTGTCATCCATCAATCATTTGCTCCTATTTCAGTCTCATTCTGAACGTTGTAATATCCTATAAATCTGCACGAACCCTTGTCTCCATGATGAATCAGCTTACACATATTGGCTTAATTATTTATTTACTAACTAAGGAAATAATCACACAGAAATACATAAACACACACACACAGGATAGATTATACACTGATTACTAACATGATGCAATGAAAAGTCCCTAGTGGACTAACCCGATATGATGGCTTGGTAGACAATGAAAAGGGGTGGGGAAGGAAAAAGAGGGAGAAGGAGAGACAAAGGAATTCAACTATCGTACATACAGTTGAATAATACACTCATCGTAGATATGGATATATAGCACCCTAAAAACCGCTCATTCGGATTTAGAAATGCAATGTACAGTTGAAGTTGACATACACTCAGGATGGAGTCATTAAGACTTGTTTTTCAACCACTCCACATACAGTATATTGGTCCGCTAACACAGGACTAGTAAATGAATTTATGTATATACAGTTGAAGTCGGAAGTTTACATACACCTTAGCCAAATACATCGCAACTCAGTTTTTCACAATTCCTGACATTTAATCCTAGTAAAAATTCCCTGTCGTAGGTCAGTTAGGATCACCACTTTATTTATAAATGTGAAACGTCTGAATAATAGTAGACAGAATGATTTGTTTCAGCTGTTGATTCTTTCATTACATTCTCAGTGGGTATGAAGTTTACATACACTCAATTAGTATTTGGTAGCTTTGCGTGTGAATTGCTTAACTTGGGTCAAACGTTTCAGGTAGCTGCTTAAGCTAGTTAAGCCAGTACATGACCAGGCCCGTCTGAAGTTTGCTAGAGAGCATTTGGATGATCCAGAAGAAGATTGGGAGAATGTTATATGGTCAGATGAAACCAAAATATAACTTTTTGGTAAAACTCAACTCGTCGTGTTTGGAGGACAAAGAATGCTGAGTTGCATCCAAAGAACACCCTACCTACTGTGAAGCATGGGGTGGAAACATCATGCTTTGGGGCTGTTTTTCTGTAAAAGGGACCAGGACGACTGATCTGTGTAAAGGAAAGAATGAATGGGGCCATGTATCGTGAGATTTTGAGTGAAAACCTCCTTCCATCAGCAAGGGCATTGAAGATGAAACGTGGCTGGGTCTTTCAGCATGACAATGATCCCAAACATACCGCCCGGGCAACGAAAGAGAGGCTTCGTAAGAAGAATTTCAAGGTCCTGGAGTGGCCTAGCCAGTCTCCGGATCTCAACCCCATAGAAAATCTTTGGAGGGAGTTGAAAGTCCGTGTTGCCCAGCAACAGCCCCAAAACATCACTGCTCTAGAGGAGATCTGCATGGAGGAATGGGCCAAAATACCAGCAACAGTGTGTGAAAACCTTGTGAAGACTTACAGAAAACGTTTGACCTCTGTCATTGCCAACAAAGGGTATATAACAAAGTATTAAGATAAACTTTTGTTATTGACCTAATACTTATTTTCCACCATAATTTGCAAATAAATTCATAAAAAATCCTACAATGTGATTTTCTGGATTTTTTGGGAATTTTGTCTGTCATAGTTGAAGTGTACCTATGATGAAAAATACAGGCCTCTCTTATCTCTTTAAGTGGGAGAACTTGCACAATTGGTGGCTGACTAAATACTTTTTTGCCCCACTGTACCCCACTGACTCACTGTAGCTGTCTGTAGCGCGGGCAAAACAAATACCCCCCCTCCCCCATGGTCTACAGTAACCTTTTAAACAGGTTGTTTAAAAATGACAGTTCTCAGAAAAGTCTGAATCTGTCACACCCTGATCTGTTTCACCTGTCTTGTGCTTGTCTCCACCCCCCTCCAGGTGTCGCCCATTTTCCCCATTTATCCCCTGTGGATTTATACCTAGGTTTTCTGTTTGTCTTTTGCCAGTTTGTCTTGTCCCGTCAAGCCCACCAGTGTTTTTTCCCTGTACGCCTGTTTCTTGTTAGTTCCCCTTTTTCTAGTTCTCCTGGTTTTTGACCATTCTACCTGACTCTGAGCCTTCCTGCCGTTCTGTACCTTATGGACTCTGTAAATTCACTGGATTTACTGACCTCTGCCTGCCTTTGACCTGTCGTTTGCCTGCCCTCTGTTTTGTAAATAAACGTGTTATTTCGAACTGTCTGCATCTGGGTTTTATCCTGACGTCTGGTAGAATCTATACTTCCATTAGATCCATTTTTGTTTTAGGTTTGCAAGATAAAGGTGGGGTTATCGACAACACTATGACAATACTTTAATTATTAATGAGGGTAACTGATGATTTGAAGCATCAATGTATTTTCTATTACCAAATCAATTCAACTGAATAGACAGAATGTGTTCTCTCTCAATCTAAGATGCCATGCTTTAGATAACAATGTCACCAAACCTGTGCATCACATTAATGCTGAATCACTCCTTCCAACCCCTGTGCTATCAATTCTCAGAACCTATACAGACATTTTTTCCGAGACGATACGCAAATACCCTTTCAGAAAAGTATGACTGCAGACCATAATCAACTGCTACGCGTTTGCGGGTTCACTGTGTGAAGATTCAATTGTGTGCATCCAATTATTGTGTCCCATTTCGACATGAGAGAAAAGTGGCTGTTTTATGATTGTGCTTCCATCTTGCCTCCAAGGTTGCTAATACATCACTGCTGTAATGGATTACTCAGCCCCCCAAAACATCGTCACTACAAATGAAATGTTCAAAGCATTTTTTTTTATCACCAATTTTAAAATGTGTCTGTCTGTGTGTGGGGTTGTCCTTGAGCCGCTACCCAGATAAAGTAATGTCACTTTTGCTCAATTTGAGATGATTCGTTACGTTCAATGATTTTTTTGTTTGTTTCATCCGCAATTTCAAACGGATACAAATATGGCATAATATACTTTTGGTGTAGAATTAAGTGGATTGAAAGAGTTTTGAATCGAGTTGTTTATATCAAGGTACATTAAATGAAAAACCAGATGTCTTTGATGTTTTGTAGAATATTACAACTACAACAGATTCAGTGGAGTTGCAGTAAATGGCCGACTTCGTTTGGACTGAGCTGAACTTGTCTTCAACGTTTAGAAATCTAAATGTACTTCTTGCTTACAATTGACATCTGCACAATTAGACAGGTCTCCTTTCCAATCTCTTTCACATTTTGAGCATGTGGAAGCTCCCGAGGGGAGGCCGGCCATAATAATATCTGGAACGGAGCAAATGGAATGGCATCAAACATATGGAAACCATGTGTTTAATGTATTTGATACCATTCCGCTCCAGCCATTACCATGGGCCTGTCCTCCCCAATTAAGTTGGCACCAACCTCCTGTGGTTTTGAGCCTTCTGTGTTGTTAACATAATCCATTATTTGACATGTCACGAACTGAACAGAACCACTGTGACTGACTTAAAATGATTTATTGAGTGCATTAGGGATATGAGTGCATTAGGGACATGTAGTGCATTTTTTAAATGTGTTTTAATTTTAATTTTATTAGGATGCCCATTAGCTGTTGCAAAAGCAGCAGCTACTCTCCCTGGGGTCCACACAAAACTTGAAACATGACCTAATACATAACATTAGTAGACAAGAACATCTCAAGGACAGAACTACATAAAAAAATTTTAAGGCACACGTAGCCTAAATATCAAAACATACACACAAACTATCTAGGTCAAACTTCTGACGGATGTGTAGCGATTTAGGGATAAGTAATGCATTAGGCATGTGTGGTGCATTAGCGACGTGTGGTGCATTAGGGATGTGTGGTGCATTAGGGATGTGTGGTGCATTAGCGACGTGTGGTGCATTAGGGATGTGTGGTGCATTAGGGATGTGTGGTGCATTCGGGATGTGTAGAGCATTAGGGATGTGTGGTGTATTAGGGATCTGTGGCGCATTGTGGACGTATGGTGCACTAGGGATGTGCGGTGCATTACTGCGCCGACAGAGATGGCCGCCTCGCTTCGCGTTCCTAGGAAACTATGCAGTATTTTCTTTAACGTGTTATTTCTTACATTATTACCCCAGGTAATGTTAGTTTTTATTACATACAGTTAGGAGGATCTACTGGATATAAGAGCAACGTCAACTCACCATCATTACGACCAGGAATACGACTTTCCCGAAGCGGATTCTCGGTTTTGCCCACCACCCAGGACAATGGATCGGATCCCAGCCGGTGAACCAAAACAACTATGCCGTAAAAGGGGCAGACAAAGCGGTCTTCTGGTCAGACTCCGGAGACGGGAACATCGCGCACCACTCCCTAGCATACTACTCGCCCATGTCCAGTCTCTTGACAACAAGGTTGATGAAATCTGAGCAAGAGTAGCATTCCAGAGAGACATAAGAGACTAACGTTCTTTGCTTCACAGAAACATGGCTCACCTGAGACACGCTATCGGAGTTGGTACAGCCAGCAATCGCAACCACACTGCACACTGCCCTAACCCATCTGGACAAGATGAATACCTATGTGAGAGTGCTGTTCATCGACTACAGACCCTGGGTCTCAACCCCACCCTGTGCAACTGGGTACTGGACTTCCTGACGGGCCGCCCCCATGTGGTGAGCGTAGGTAACAACATCCCCACCCTGCTGATCCTCAACACTGGGGCCCCACAAGGGTGCGTTCTGAGCCCTCTCCTGTACTCCTTCAACCTCAGGAGGCTGAAGAAATTCAGCTTGTCACCAAAAGAACTCACAAACTTTTACAGATGCACAATCGAGAGCATCCTGTCGGGCTGTATCACCGCCTGGTACGGCAACTGCTCCGCCCACAACCGTAAGGCTCTCCAGTGGGTAGCGAGGTCTGCCCAATGCATCACCGGGGGCAAACAACCTGCCCTCCAGGACACCTACACCACCCGATGTCACAGGAAGACTATAAAGATCATCAAGGACAACAACCACCCGAGCCACTGCCTGTTCACCCCGCTATCATCCAGAAGGAGAGGTCAGTACAGGTGCATCAAAACAGGGACCGAGATACTGAAAAACAGCTTCTATCTCAAGGCCATCAGACTGTTAAACAGCCACCACTAACACTGAGTGGCTGCTGCCAACATACTGACTCAAATTCAACCACTTTAACAATGGAAAAATTGATGTAAACAATGTATCACTAGCCACTTAATATAATGTTTACATATCCTACATTACTCATCTCATATGTATATACTATACTCGATACCATCTACTGCATCTTGTCATCTTTATGTAATAAATGTATCACTAGCCGCTTTAAATAGTGCCACTTTTATATGTTTACATACCCTACATTACTCATCGCATATGTATTTACTGTACTCGATACCATCTACTGCATCTTGCCTATGCCGTTCTGTACCATCACTCATTCATATATTTGTATGTACATATTCTTCATCCCTTTACACTTGTGTGTATAAGGTAGTTGTTGTGAAATTGTTAGGTTAGATTACTCGTTGGTTATTACTGCATTGTCGGAACTAGAAGCACAAGCATTTCGCTACACTCACTTTAACATCTGCTAACCATGTGTATGTGACAAATAAAATGTGATTTGATTTGTATGTGCATCACTGATGTGTAGAGAATTAGTGATGTGTAGTGCATTAGGGATGCGTAGTGCATTAGGGATGCGTGGTGCATTAGGGATGCGTGGTGCATTAGGGATGCGTGGTGCATTAGGGATGCGTGGTGCATTAGGGATGCGTAGTGCATTAGGGATGCGTGGTGCATTAGGGATGCGTGGTGCATTAGGAATGCATGGTGCATTAGAGATGCGTGGTGCATTAGGGATGCGTGGTGCATTAGGGATGCGTGGTGCATTAGGGATGCGTGGTGCATTAGGGATGCGTAGTGCATTAGGGATGCGTGGTGCATTAGGGATGCGTGGTGCATTAGGAATGCGTGGTGCCTTAGGAATGCGTGGTGCCTTAGGAATGCGTGGTGCCTTAGGAATGCGTGGTGCCTTAGGAATGCGTGGTGCCTTAGGAATGCGTGGTGCCTTAGGAATGCGTGGTGCCTTAGGAATGCGTGGTGCCTTAGGAATGCGTGGTGGTGCATTAGGGATGTGTGGTGCATTAGGGATGTGTGGTGCATTAGGGAATGCGTGGTGCATTAGGGATGCATGGTGCCTTAGGGATGCATGGTGCATTAGGGATGTGTGGTGCATTAGGGATGCGTGGTGCCTTAGGAATGCGTGGTGCCTTAGGAATGCGTGGTGCCTTAGGAATGCGTGGTGCCTTAGGAATGCGTGGTGCCTTAGGAATGTATGGTGCATTAGGGATGCATGGTGCCTTAGGAATGTATGGTGCATTAGGGATGTGTGGTGCATTAGGAATGTATGGTGCATTAGGGATGTGTGGTGCATTAGGAATGTATGGTGCATTAGGGATGTGTGGTGCATTAGGAATGTATGGTGCATTAGGGATGCGTGGTGCATTAGGAATGTATGGTGCATTAGGGATGTGTGGTGCATTAGGAATGTATGGTGCATTAGGGATGCGTGGTGCATTAGGAATGTATGGTGCATTAGGGATGTGTGGTGCATTAGGAATGTATGGTGCATTAGGGATGCGTGGTGCATTAGGGATGACTCATTTCATTCTTCGAAGAAAAATAAATACACTTGAAAAGTTCACTTTCTGAGTCTTGACAACAGACGATTGCAAGAGGTGAACGGATTGCGTAGCTCTCAAGCTCTCTCGCTCGAGGAATTAGCAATTATTTTGCATGTAGACCTGTGACTAATGTGTGTTTCTGTGCATGCGTGTGTGTAGGCTGATATCAACCGATAAGCACCAGTCTGGGATGCATGCGTGTGTGTGGGGTTTCACCTGCGAGCCCCACACTGCGCATTGAAGTACTCAAGGAGTAGTGGGGCTGGAAGCTAGCTTTTTCTGTCTCTTTCTCTATTTCTGTCTGCCTACATGTGCTAAACTACCCCCCCCCAACCGTACTCCGCTCATCTTATCTCAGCCTGTGGCTCTGTGAGCTAGTCATCTTATCTCAGCCTGTGGCTCTGTGAGCTAGTCATCTTATCTCAGCCTGTGGCTCTGTGAGCTAGTCCTCTTATCTCAGCCTGTGGCTCTGTGAGCTAGTCATCTTATCTCAGCCTGTGGCTCTGTGAGCTAGTCCTCTTATCTCAGCCTGTGGCTCTGTGAGCTAGTCCTCTTATCTCAGCCTGTGGCTCTGTGAGCTAGTCATCTTATCTCAGCCTGTGGCTCTGTGAGCTAGTCATCTTATCTCAGCCTGTGGCTCTGTGAGCTAGTCATCTTATCTCAGCCTGTGGCTCTGTGAGCTAGTCCTCTTATCTCAGCCTGTGGCTCTGTGAGCTAGTCATCTTATCTCAGCCTGTGGCTCTGTGAGCTAGTCATCTTATCTCAGCCTGTGGCTCTGTGAGCTAGCCACTCGTCCCCCGCATCAGGCAACAGCCTTGGCGCGCGCACACACACACACACACACACACACACAGCCTGGGAATGTAGCCCACACACACATCCACTAATCCAGGCCTACATCCTGCTACTGTAAGTAAAAATAATAGAACATTTTGTCACTGCTAAATATATATCCTATGAGTTCAGATCTCTCTCTCTCTCTCTCTCTCTCTCTATCTATCATCATCATCTTCTCTCTCTCTCTCTCTCTCTCTCTCTCTCATCATCATCTCTCATCATCTCTCATCATCTCTCTCTCTCTCTCTCATCTCTCTCTCATCATCATCATCATCATCATGAGTGTCAGAAGCTGAGGCTGTAATTGACCATTGAAGCGCACAGAGAAAGAACTCAATCAGACCATCATAAGAGTGTTCCTCTGCCATTTTCCTGGAGTCTGCGTTTAAAGGGACATTTCACTCATAAATTAAGGGACATTTCACTAATTTCACTTAAAACCAGACACCTGGTTTCCAGTGCTTATTTTTTACAGTAATTTGGGATTGAGGCATATTTATGTCTACGCAACCGTAGATGTGCATCGTGGTTTCATCTTGACTGTAGACTACCTCAGAAGTCTTGATTTGATTTGAAAGCGTAAGGTCCCTTTAAACGTTTTACTCTGTACATCCTCACCTCAAACTCTAGCCAATCCTATCCCTATTCCTCCCCATCTCCAAGCCTCTACAATAGTTTCAGAACGGACTTATCCATTTCATCCGGAAACACAGCATCCCAAACAGATTTCTTGCATATCTCTTGTTTTCACATTGTGTCTGTTGCCATATTAATTACGCTGCCTCACTCTCGCCATGGTAACGGCTTGTATTCTCTAATGAATCGCAGCCCGCCTGGGCTCCCGTCATGATTTATGTCTTGAAAACACACGGCTCGTTTGTGTTGTCAATGAGCAAGAAAATGGTGTTCTTGTTGTTCTGTTCCCAGTAACAATATGCTCCTTATTGTTATATTGTTAACCTGTGTGAGTCGACAATTAGCATTTCGGTCTGAGGACTTGCAGGATTGTTGCACGAACCTGGGTTCCTTTGGCATACGTATGTCATTAACCTTTGTGTGAGGTGACAATTAGCCTTTTTTTCCGAGAACTTCAACCATGGCGAACCTGAAAGTTTTACGGAGTCATCGTTTTTTTGATCTTGCTATGAGATGGATGGATAACTCCCTAATAAGGTGACATACTGTACAGGATTTTCCATGAAGTTGTCCTGTCAGACTGTTGCGTGAGATTGCATGTTATGATCCTCAGATTCCTACTGCAAGACTCATGAACCTCAGAGTGAGTTTAATCCACGTGAAGCTAGACACACCCAGAAGAACAATTGCTCCAGATTCTGTCAATTTCATTTGCCGCTCTACTTGTGCTATTTGTTTTTCTTCGGATGTCCTTTCCAACAATCCTGGAGGATAGACGTAGCCTAAGATTGATGGACTCTGTCTTTTTCTGAACCTCCACTGGTATGTGGATCGTAATGATATGCATGCGGCCGTCAGAAGACCCTCTACCTGAAGTGTGGAGCGAAGGCCCTGGCTGGAAGTCGGAGCCTGGAGCTAGAGTTGGGACCCATGCCCTGTGTTGATGTTAGCCCATGGGGCTGGAGGGCTTGCATCGGGTTCAGCGCGCACGTGCCCAAAAACGTACACAGGCACACATGGCTGTCCATATGTTATGATTCCATGCATATGAGCACGTGTGTGTGTGTCCACACATGTATGCACGTGCACACATGTATGGACACACAAACACACACACAATCTAAAGTACACGTACTCAAACCTAAAGATTGCATATACTTTCATCATAATACCCACTAGTCTCACCATATCCATCAAACAATTCACCTTAGTCTCCGTCTTCTGAATGATGACAGTCAGCATAATTCATAAAAGGAAATAATGCCTTTTGGAGAAACAGTGGAAGGAACAAGCAAAATCCCTCATCATTCTTCACCCGTCTGAGTTTTTCGAGGATCAATTTTCGATTTGACGAGATTACGACGGGCTACTCAAAGAATCAAGCCACGGCATTACGGGATCGTGTCGCACTTAACCCTCATTACATTCCTGCCATCACGTAATTGTATGATCATCACATTTTTCCTTCTGTGGATTAGAGTCACTTTAGCACACTACTGTTGACCGGAGCCCTATGGCCCATAGTACACAATGTAGTACACCCCCAGTCTCAGCACCCAACTGATTACGTTGTAACCCCAATTATGTTCATTAAAAGCTATAGGAACACGGGAGTAGTACAACAACCGTGCTGGCTTTTGTTTATAGCTCGTCCAAATGTAGTAATGCACCCTGAAGACACTGGTGCGGTTCCAAAACACACTATGCTGTACGCTTGAGCTTGATTAGTACGGTACGTGAGGCTAACCGTAAGCCTACAACCTCTGGAGGGGGTTGGTTGGGATTCACTGAACTCTGTTTGGAGAGTAACAACAGTGAACAGGAACTTGATTAACTTCATGAACTAAACTCTGTTGAAAGTTGTAATGAAGTCAAAGACTTCATTGGATGGATTTCAATCTCAGTTTCAATTGATCTTTCAACAAGAAGAATATTAATAGCAAATCTTTTTCACATCAAACATAATTTCACTTGTTTGATGAAGACACTGTTATATAAAACATTGAAGGGTGAAGCATTTATTGAAAACAATTCAAGTTTTTTCTATCCGTCTGACCTGTCCCAAAAAAAACATGATCTACATACTGAAGAGATACTGGACTGACCACTCTAACAAATGGGAAAAAATGCCATCTAAGGTGGAAGACAGGTGTGAGCAGGTGGGAATATTTTGGCCAAAGAGAGGGCCGATACGCGCGGAATGACATTTGCAATCCACTAATATCAGTACATTCGTACAAACCTGAACATTATAAAACGTATATCCTGGTAAGGTCACATTGTCCGGACAAACCCATAGCCCTATCAGAACAGGGCACCCGAAGACAATTATCCTCTTTAGACCAAGCCCCAGACCCAACTATATTACTCCCTATAGACCCTTGTTTGTTTGTGTGCATGGGATGTTACATTTGAGTCCAATACTAATAGGAGCTGGCGCACTGCGACAACACATATTACACACACTAATTGCTGCATAATCAATTATGAAACCCATTCTAATGGCAGTCTTCTGAAAAAGTATACACTGAACAAATATAGAAACGCAACATCTACAGTTTTGGTCCCAATGTTTCATGAGCTGAAATAAAAGATCCCAGAAATGTTCCAATACGCACAAAAATCTTAGGAGCAGTATTTCCATCTATAATAAAGCCCCATTGTGGGGTAAACTGCACCCCTGCCCAGTCATGTAAAATCCATAGATTAGGGCCAAATGAAGTTTTTTAATTTGACTGATTTCCTTATATAAACTGTATCTCAGCAAAATATTTGAAATTGTTGCCTGTTGCGTTTATATTTCTGTTCAGTATAATTGTATAACAGGGCTAGGGGCCAATCATCGGCTGCAGACAATGCGTAGGTGGCGCTGAAAAGTTTCTCCATTTAGACGGTGAATTTCATCCAAATGAGAATCAAGGACATGAGTTTAGGACGTTGGTTGGCGATGGAGTACATTTTTGGTTGTGTGTGGGACACTTTAAAGACCCAATCTGTAACGGTTTTCTAGTGGTGATGAAGGAGAGTCGGACCAAACTGCAGCGTGTCGATTGCGATCCATGTTTAATATAACAAAGAAACACGAACTTACCAAAAACAATAAACGAAACCGAAACAGCCTATCTGGTGCAAACTAACAAAGCGTACACATAGGACACTAAGGACAATCACCCACGACAAACTCAAAGAATATGGCTGCCTAAATATGGTTCCCAATCAGAGACAACGATAAACACCTGCCTCTGATTGAGAACCACTCCAGACAGCCATAGACTTTGCTAGATAACCCCCCTAGCTACAATCCCAATACAAACACACCAGAACCCCAAGACAAAACACACCACAATACAAAAACCCCATGCCACACCCTGGCCTGACCCAATACATGAAGAAAAACACAAAATACTTAGACCAGGGCGTGACACAATCGGTGATATTTACAGCCGTTTTGGATCCTTTAAATGAATTATCAAAAGATGGCAAAAACATGGATGTGTAATTTTCAGCAAGCATTAACAAGGAATTATGAGAATATGATGGAGCGTAGCCATCAATATTGTTTGCCAGGGCAAGGAATGATTCCTTTGGATTACTTGTCAGAGAGAGAAATTGACCAAACGACGCGGTGAACAGAGTGCAGTAGAACTCAGTGCTAATTAACACAAATCAGCAGGCATAATTAATGATGCATTATTCGTTATTTTCACAGAGAATGGCACCTGCTCCTCTTGCTGATTTTTTTTTACAAATGAGTCTTTATTAATTGATGAGTAAACAGAACAATGCTTGCTGACAGTGTCACCCAGGCAGTAGCACAGGCACCCCACTTTCCTTAGGCCTCACCCCCCCAAGACAGAGCACTCTCCCTGGGCTACTCTGTCCCTCCACCCCCTCTACCGGGGGCAGAAGAAAACGTGCTCTTTCACGTCCCAAATTTGTTTTCACAATTGGCACACATAGAATGGAGGAAAAATAGTGCGCTCTTACTTTATTTGTTTCTTCACAACTTGCACACACTGTACACGTACAGTATATTGAGCAACCAATAGAATGAAACTAAAATAGGCTTCTTTCTCTCTACTAGCAGCGGCAACCTCCGTGATATGTATGGCTTATTGTGGGTGTTTTGACATTCATTTGTCACTTGTCTGTTATTGAGTGGGAGTTTTTCTCTTTTTATCCCCTCGTTTTCTACAGTGATTACACTCCATTTCAGAACAAATTACAAGATGCTACAAAAGTGCAATTCATTCATTGTGATGGGGAATTGTCACACTTCTCCCACACACAACACATATTCTGGTGGATTAGTTCTAGGGTTATTTATAGACCGTGTGATCTCTATTTAACAGCTCTCAAAGACGAGAACTGACACAGTTGCTGATTTCAAGACATCTTTTTTTCCCCCGGAGAGCGTGTGGCGGCAGGATTCCTCTGGTCTCATGTCAGTTCACGCCTTAGTGAACAAATCATCAGCATCTCTAACACTCTCACTCACACTTTCATTCCATAAAATATCTCTGCAATGCAATTTGTTCAGGCGAAATTGAAGTTACCGCACTAACAATACTTGTTGTATTTTCTTCTCAAGGGGTGTTGTAACTCGATGATACTTTATTTTCTGAAGGGCTGGTTCAAAATGAGTTTGTAACTAATGTAGTTTGTATGGCAGTATTTGAATTGTACAATGATATATCATACACATCTGTCACCTGGCACGCCTACAGGTGCAAGGAAACAAAACGAAAGAGAACAATAGCTGGAGCCACTGAGACATTAACATTCAACATACACAAGCACACATCTACGAGATGCAATTACGCCCTTTCCTTTGGTTCCCTCCTCTTCTCCTGTCCTCTCCTCATCCTCTCCCACTTTCCTGAACCTCATCCTCCCCTCTCCTCCTCTCATCCTCTCCTGCTCTGCTGTCCTGGCCTGAACGCATGATCTGTTGGAGGTAACTACAGACAGCAAGAGAAGGATGAGTCACACTGACAGAGACAAGGGAGAGAGAGAGAGAGAGAGTGAGAAGGGACCGAAAAAGAGAGAGAGAGAGAGTAAGAACACAAGACAAGGATGTGTGTAGGAAATGTGGTGTCAGATAGAGAGAGAAGATACAAGAACAAAGACTCGCTGCGGAATGAGAGAAGCTAACAATCTGTCTGATTCATAGACAGGGGACAGCATCTCTCTCGTCTTCTTCCTCCCACTTTTCACCAACTCCCTTCCCTCTCTTCTCACCCTTCCCTCACTAGAACAGATTTGATCGGGTTTGAAAACAACTGGCATGTTTCTAATTGGCTACTGTGCTGTGTTATAGACATGGCACTGTATAGAAGGCTGTTTATTCTTATGGATAGAATAAATGGCCAGATGGATGACAAGAAGCTTCCATGAGGGGAATCGTAGGAGGTTTGTTTCATTTTTCCATGTCTTGTATTGAGGTGTTTTGACTGATGTCACGTCAATGCTAATATGGCTAAAATTAGCTAGCTAACCAACAAATGTAACGATCTATTTGAGAGACAGCAAATGGTAATTGTGCAAATTGATTTTTGGTTTCAATAAACATTGGAGACGAAATATAGTATACATGTTGTCAATAATCTATGCTTAGGCCTCCCAAGTGGCGCAGTGGTCTAAGGCATTGCATCGCAGTGTTGCGGCGTCACTACAGCCTGGGGTTTGATCGGCTTCCGGGTTAAAGCGAGCGGGTGTTAGGAAACTCAGTTTGGCGAGTCATGTTTCAGAGGACGCATGACTCGACCTTCGCCTCTCCTGGGCCTGTTGGGGAGTTGCAGTGATGAGACAAGATCATAATCACAAAAGTGGGGAGAAAAAGTGGCTAACAATGTATAATAATACAAAAATACATTTTGCTAAACAACCAGCCCATCTATGTTACGTTCCACTGTTCACACACACATGCACAGGACGCGTGCACACACACACACACACACACACACACACACACACACACACACGTTGGCGAGACTAAAGTTTCAGTGTGAACAATCTCTGCGTGACAATCCCACTTGAGCTGCCTTTGTGTGTTCCTGTCATCTCCTTCAGAGTGGTTTAGATTCTTCACGTTACACTGTCTCCACAACTACAACATCCCTGTCTGTTTGTATATCTTTCTCACCTGGACACTAGGATGTATCTTGTTGTGTATGCTGAGAAGAGTGTGGACATTGTCAGTGTTTCCCAGTGCTGTCGGTTAAGAACACCTTGAGACAGACTGCTGAATATATTGTCCTGGCAGTTCTAGCATAACATTGAGAATACGTTAAGTCGAAGAGGAGGAGGAGGAAGACAAAGAGGAGGAGGAGGGACAGAGGCAGGCCTGTTCAGAGAAGCAGTAGACACATCTTCCTTCCTCAAAGAAACAGATTTGCTCTCAGGGGAACGCCAGATGTGTCGGTATAGTTAGACAATAGCAGAGCTCCCTTCTCAACTCTAACCGTTTTGAAATTCGATTGAGGTCAAATCAAATCAAATTGTATTTGTCACACGAGCCGAACACAGCAGGTGTAGAGCTTACAGTGAAATGCTTACTTACGATCCCTTAACCAACAATGCAGTTCAAGAAATAGAGTTAAGAAAATATTTCCTAAATAAACTAAAGTAAAACATTTATTAACAAGCAACACAATAAAATAACAATGGTGATGCTATATACAGGGGGGTACCGGTACCGAGTCAATGTGCGGGGTTACAGGTTAGTCGAGGTAATCAATGTAAATGTATGATGATACAATTATTTAACATCAATGAAATAAGATTTCCCCAGCTTTTTCCTTCAGCTTTTCATATTTCCACACAGACATTTTACATTCCCGTTTAGAACACGAATCATCATCCATATTGAGTATGATCCATATGTGGTATTCATCATCATCCATATTGAGTATGATCCATATGTGGTATTCATCATCATCCATATTGAGTATGATCCATATGTGGTATTCATCATCATCCATATTGAGTATGATCCATATGTGGTATTCATCATCATCCATATTGAGTATGATCCATATGTGGTATTCATCATCATCCATATTGAGTATGATCCATATGTGGTATTCATCATCATCCATATTGAGTATGATCCATATGTGGTATTCATCATCATCCATATTGAGTATGATCCATATGTGGTATTCATCATCATCGTTTACCACGATGATCCTCATCTCAGTCTAAGCATAAAGTGGACATGTTTTAGTGGGAATTTATCCTAGGGCTTCACTGTTTTTACCCCTCAGCCATCATTACACACACAAAAATTGAATGCATTTCTTTTCCTTTTCCCTCTTGTGCAGGCACCTGTTATTCTTCCAACCCAACCTCCAACTGAAAATGAGCCTGGGTACAGTTTTGCAAGTGGACGTTTTCTCTCACTTGCAAAACTGTACCCAGGCTCATTTTCAGTTGGAGGCTGGGTTGGAAGAATAACAGGTGCTTGGCAGTTGGCACAAGAGGGAAAAGGAATCTACCAGCAGCATACCACCCTGCATACCACTGCTGGCTAAAATCTGAAGCTAAGCAGTCTTGGTCAGTTCCTGGATGGGAGACCAGATGCTGCTGGAAGTGGTGTTGGAGGGCCAGTAGGAGGCACTCTTTCCTCTGGTCTAAAAAAATATCCCACTGCCCTGTGTAGCGTGCCGTCCTTCGTATGGGACGTTAAACGGCTGTCCTGACTCTCTGAGGTCATTAAAGATCCCATGGCACTTATTGTAAGAGTAGGGGTGTTAACCTTGGTGTCCTGGCTAAATTCCCAATCTGGCCCTCAAACCATCACAGTAACCTAATAATCCCCAGTTTACAATTGGCTCATTTATCCCCCTCCTCTCCCCTGTAACTATTCCCCAGCATGTTGCTGCAAATGAGAATGTGTTCTCAGTCAATTTACCTGGTAAAATAACAGATTTTTAAAAAGTAGGCTTATACCAGTGTTAGCCATGTGTGGTGCTATTTGCCTAGTGACTCACTGTTGTAAATCTTGTCATATTAATCACACTGTAATAACCTGTGACTCTACAGCAGAGTCATTGTCCAGAATGAGCATAATTCAACCGGCATCAAAATCTGTTTGTTTAAGCTACATACTTATTTTTTCCCCCCGGCTGCATCTGCGGTGGAAGGTGACAGAGCTACTGCTGTGTTTGTCAGACCGGGAGAAATCTGAAATTAAATCGGTGATTTAGATCATTCATATGTGTGAAACATACTTCAACAGATAATAATTGTCTTATTCTACCAAACACTGAATAAACAGGGCTGGGATGAATGTCATGGCTCTGAAACACTACTTAGAAAAGCTATAAAGCAGCTGTAAAGCAACATTTGTGTGATGAAGAGCTTTGCTGATGATTTTGGCTTATTTAACTACTAATAGGGTGTACATGTCATCGTCATTGCCGCCACATTTGAGATGTTCCACAGCAGTCGGAATTGTGCACAATGTGTCTGACCCCAGTCTCCTTTGACCTCACACACACACACACTCCTTAGTTGTCAGACAAAAAAATGACACACACCAGTGTCATGCCCTTCACATTGACTACTATTATTATTTATATGATATACTTTGGGAAGGGTGAGGAAGCATTGGTTTCTCGTGAAGTTTTTACCGTGATAGGAATTAAACAATTTCTTGTTTCTTGTTTCTTATACATACATACCAGCAGTGGCTGGAAGAGAAAGAATGGAATTGTATCAGATACCTTAAACACATGGTTTCCATGAGTTGGATACCATGCCATTAATTGTCATTAATTCACATTCCAACTATTACTATGAGCTGTCCTCTTACTTTCCCCTCACCAGCCACCACCGATGTAGCAATCTCTTGTAGGCATACAAAATCTCTGGCCTCCGTCTCATACGCTAAACTGTGATATTTGTATGCTATTGTCCATATAGGGTTCTGTTATGCATTCAGGAAGAAGGTAGAGGACAAAGGAAGGACACATACTGTGCATGCCTGATGCGGGGAATGGAGACCCACGCACAATCACCGAACCAGTGGATCGTGTTACTGTGGAAACTAAGGTAAATGAGCAGAGATGGATGTCAGAAGCCATCAGGCCAGCGAGTCGAGGGCAGAACGCCTTGGATTACGTCTACGTCCCAAATGGCACCCTATTTCCTATTTAGTGCACTACCTTTGACCTTTCTCTATATAGGGATTAGGGTGCCATTTGGGAGGCGTCCTGCCAGTCTCCTTCACTGCCAAGTCCATGTCTGCCCTTTTTCCTGAGGCTCAAGAATGGACGACTGGCTGTCACTGATAGCTATGACAGAGGCGCAAAGCTAAAATGTAGACACAAAGAAAATCGAGGTGCACAGGCGCACACTCGCAGCTAAGATAGCTAACAACACACTTAAGCCTTTCACGTTATCACACACCCAACTTAACTCTCCGTCCGTGGCTACTACGATGCACGAACTTGGCAATTTGCCAGCCGGGTCAGAATAGGATCAGGTCCGATCGTACTGGCCAAAATGTAAAAGTCAATTAAAAAATGTTTCTCTTCTTAGATAGAGTTGGGAAAAAAATGAAAAACAGTATGTGAATATTTTTGAGCGGAGATAGACTTTCTGGCACTGGTTGCCATCTGACTGAGAAAGAGGCCTTTGCATCGGCACAACCCTGCTCGTGTCCCCCGTACGAGCTGACAACAAATGTTCCCACGACTTCAAAGAACTTTCCCCGAAGAGTCTCATTTGGTCATTACCTAACGGCTTCGTAGGAATGTTCCAGTGACGTGCAAGGACGGTTTCCAAGAGACCATTCCCTTAATGTCAAAAATAACTTATCCAGAACGTGGTTACCATGTTCTCAGAATGTACGATATTAATGTTCTAGGCATGTTTAATGGGAACGATGCAAGAAAATTCCTGTGTTTCAGTCGTCAGGATGTTTCCTGATGGTCCCAAAGAAATATATTTTTTTAATTTGTACACTTCACCCCTTGCTACTGTGGCCGAGCCCATCAAGGCCCTGATTGGTCAAACACTGGTCCATTCACAGCTCTTTGTTTGTTGGCAAGGCTAGTGACACACACACAAAAAATGCTTTTAACAGACAGTGCTTTCAACGTACACATTTGACACACTTTGACATACATGTTCATTTATAGAGTAATTAGTATAGCTCTGTTAAAAGTACAATCAAGAAAAAATATTTTATTGATCCTAGTGATTCAGAAGTTACATTAAATCAGGGTAAAGTGCCCCACCAACATTATATCACTATACATAAAGCCCTAAAATTGATGAAATAAGTCAATCAAATCAATGAGAAGAGAATAGTCAGATTAACAGACATGGTGGTGCTGCAGAAAGCCCGGAATGCTGTGAACCGGAATGCCGGGATGTCGAGTTCAAATCCCGTGTTGAATAATAATTATCGCATAAACAAGCATGTCAAATGCAATCATGTATGTCAAAGTTTGTCAAATGTGTACGTTGGAAACATTGTATGTTAATTAAAAGCACTGTGTGTTTGTGTCCCTAACCTTGCCAACAAACAAAGAGCTGTGAATGGATCAGTAGTTTACCAATCAGTGCCTTAATGGGCTCGGCAACAGTAACAGGGCTTGATGTGTAATGAAACACTTTTTTTTAGGGGAGAATGTTTCTTTGGGACCATCAGGTGAGCTGCTGGCAAATGATGCACAGAGAAGTTCCTGCAATGTTCCCATGAAACATATCTAGAACATGAATATCTTATAATCAATCTGAGAACATGGAAACCAGGTTGATGGAATATTCAACTAAAGTGGACACAGGAACGTTCTTACAACAATCCAATGAAACGTGTAATGAAACATTACTTTTGGATATTCTGAGAACATGTCAGCCACGTTCTGGGTAAGTTCTGTTTGACAATTATTATTAGCTGGGATACTGCCTCTAGGGTGTGAAGGAGCCAATCAGAAACCGTCTAAATCTAACCCCTCGCTGGATTAGTCAATCACATTAAGCAACAGGGGGCCATTACCCATAATGCCCAGTCTCTTAATATCATCCAGGAAAACTTTGCCAGTGTCCCAATACGCACTGTACTTAGAACGTATGTCCAATACCGTACTTCATACTACAAAGTGTACAAGTTTGTACATTGGAACACAGTTAGGTCACTGACTGGTGGTCAGCATAACATAGAGGAAACTGCCAATAATTTTATGTTGCCCTAAATTAACACACCTTGATGTCTTTGGTTGTTGCTAATTCAGTTAGATTTAAGAGGATATCATGAATCTCGGACGGAACTATGTCACTTGTGTTCACTTTACTTATCCATGGGGAATGTTTTTTTTGCAGTATCATGTGCACCTTTAAAGTGCCGTTTAAACACAGTAGGCAACAAATTGTCAATAAAAAATTCATAACAGTTACACACAGTAATATCAATGAAAGACACTATCCTGCTGGCTTTACTGGGTGGATAGGAACTTTAACCCAAGCTGTTTAGGAGGGATATCACACTTGGCACAAATGATTGCCTTGTTCTGTTTTTCTCCCGGGTGGTGCCCTATACCTGCACCCAGAGGAGAGTTGTTCAAAGCTTGGTTCTAAAAGGATTTTTGTGAGCTTTGCTGAGGGCCCTGACCTTAAAGATCTCATCCAATCCTGTCTGTTTGACTCCAAGTACCAAATCAAATCATCAAATTGTATTGGTCACATATACATGTTGTTGTTTTTTTAATAAGATGTTTATTATTTTCCAATAAAAAATCCAATAAAAAAGACAGCAATACAAACAATGACATTCATTGTACTGTTGAATGGGATGGCCAATTTAGAGGACAAAACAAAACTGAACTCACACAAACACAAAATAAAACAACATCCTATTAGGTGGTACATGTATAAGAAGACAGCATCTAGTCATTACAAGCAGTGTAGTTCAGCCAAAAATAAATATTGAGTGGAGTACAGCCCAGAGTAGCAGCAGATCGTCAACCCAGTTATGAAGCGGGACTAGACCATTTAGTATCGGCTGCCATATTTTGTAAAACACAGGACTTCTATTGGAGGTATTGTATCGAATCTTTTCCATATGTATTACATTCCCTAAATCCCGTAACCACATTTCAAAGGTAGGTACAGTCTCCAATTTCCAAAATTACAATATGAGCCTTTGGCTAATAGAGTACAAAGAGAGACAGCTTTCCCTTCCTGGTTATTCCCATCAACTGTACCAAACAGAGCGATCAATGGGTCTGGGGCTAGAACTCTATCAAAGGCTTTAGATAAGTCATCAAAAATGAGAGCCCAGTAAGCATGTAACTTAGGGCATGTCCAGAATAAGTGGGTCAACGTCCCCTCATCCTGCTTGCACCTCTCACACAGTGGTGAGGTGTCCAGGAATATTTGATGCAGTTTTACTTTTGAGTAATGTAACCTGTGTATCACCTTAAACTGTACAAGGTTGTGTCTGGCATTCACTGAACTGTGGTTTATATTCCTGAGAGCTTCTACGCAGTCCTCATCTGAGATTTCTGAACCAAGTTCTTGTTCCCAAGCCCTTTTAATGGTGTCTGTGGATACCTCTATGTGGGCCTGTAGCACATCATACAGTCTAGAGACCGACCCTTTCGAATGGGGTTTGGCAAGGATCAAGCTATCTAATGTAGGACTATTTGGCTTCATTCCATACTGTGGGATATGTGTCCTTAAGAAATTCCTGATTTGGAGGTATCTGAAAAAATGTGTTGTTGGCATGTTGAACTTTCCCTGTAATTGTTGAAATGAAGCTAACTGACCATCTATGTATAGATTACCAATAGTTATGAGCCCCTTTTCCCTCCACTGTGAAAACACCACATCATCCAATGCAGGGCGGAAAGCATGATTCAGACAAATTGGGCTGTCTATGTAAACAGTGGGTATGTTAAGAGAATATCTATACAATATCATCTCTCTCTTAGTCACTCAATACCTAGGTTTACCTCCACTGTATTCACATCCTACCATACCTTTGTCTGTACATTATACCTTGAAGCTATTTTATCGCCCCCAGAAACCTCCTTTTACTCTCTGTTCCAGACGTTCTAGACGACCAACTCTTATTGCTTTTAGCTGTACCCTTATCCTACTCCTCCTCTGTTCCTCTGGCGATGTAGAGAGTGAATCCAGGCCCTGCAGTGCCTAGCTCCACTCCTATTCCCCAGGCGCTCTCTTTTGATGACTTCTGTAACCGTAATAGCCTTGGTTTCATGCATGTTAACATTAGAAGCCTCCTCCCTAAGTTTGTTCTTTTCACTGCTTTAGCACACTATGCCAACCCGGATGTTCTAGCTATGTCTGAATCCTGGCTTAGGAAGACCACCAAAAATTCTGAAATTTTCATCCCAAACTACAACATTTTCAGACAAGATAGAACTGCCAAAGGGGGCGGTGTTGCAATCTACTGCAAAGATAGCCTGCAGAGTTCTGTCCTACTATCCAGGTCTGTACCCAAACAATTAGAACTTCTACTTTTAAAAATCCACCTCTCTAAAACAAGTCTCTCACCGTTGCCACCTGCCATAGACCACCCTCTACCCCCAGCTGTGCTCTGGACACCATATGTGAACTGATTGCCCCCCATCTATCTTCAGAGCTTGTGCTGCTAAGCGACTTAAACTGGAACATGTTAACACCCCAGCCATCCTACAATCTAAGCTTGATGCCCTCAATCTCACACAAATTATCAATGAACCTACCAGGTACCTCCCCAAAGCCTTAAACACCCTTTCTTTCTAAAATTATCTGCTGAAATTGTTGCCACCCCTATTACTAGCCTGTTCAATCTCTCTTTCGTGTCGTCTGAGATTCCCAAAGATTGGAAAGCAGCTGCGGTCACCCCCTCTTCAAAGGGGGGGGACACTCTTGACCCAAACTGCTACAGACCTATATCTATCCTACCCTGGCTTTCTAAGGTCTTCGAAAGCCAAGTCAACAAACAGATTACCGACCATTTCGAATCTCACCATACCTTCTCTGCAATGCAATCTGGTTTCAGAGCTGGTCATGGGTGCACCTCAGCCACGCTCAAGGTCCTAAACGATATCTTAACCGCCATCGATAAGAAACATTACTGTGCAGCCGTATTCATTGATCTGGCCAAGGCTTTCGACTCTGTCAATCACCACATCCTCGGTGATCGGCAGACTCGACAGCCTTGGTTTCTCAAATGATTGCCTCGCCTGGTTCACCAACTACTTCTCTGATAGAGTTCAGTGTGTCAAATCGGAGGGTCTGCTGTCCAGACCTCTGGCAGTCTCTATGGGGGTGCCACAGGGTTCAAGTCTTGGACCGACTCTCTTCTCTGTATTCATCAATGATGTCGCTCTTGCTGCTGGTGAGTCTCTGATCCACCTCTACGCAGACAGCACCATTCTGTATACTTCTGGCCCTTCTTTGGACACTGTGTTAACAACCCTCTAGGCAAGCTTCAATGCCATACAACTCTCCTTCCGTGGCCTCCAATTGCTCTTAAATACAAGTTAAACTAAATGCATGCTCTTCAACCGATCGCTGCCTGCACCTGCCCGCCTGTCCAACATCACTACTCTGGACAGCTCTGACTTAGAATACATGGACAACTACAAATACCTAGGTGTCTGGATAGACTGTAAACTCTCCTTCCAGACCCACATCATACATCTCCAATCCAAAGTTAAATCTAGAATTGGCTTCCTATTTCGCAACAAAGCATCCTTCACTCATGCTGCCAAACATACCCTTGTAAAACTGACCATCCTACCAATCCCGACTTCGGCGATGTCATTTACAAAATAGCCTCCAATACCCTACTCAACAAATTGGATGCAGTCTATCACAGTGCAATCTGTTTTGTCACCAAAGCCCCATATACTACCCACCACTGCGACCTGTACGCTCTCGTTGGCTGGCCCTCGCTTCATACTCGTCGCCAAACCCACTGGCTCCATGTCATCTACAAGACCCTGCTAGGTAAAGTCCCCCCTTATCTCAGCTCGCTGGTCACCATAGCATCCCCCACCTGTAGCACGCGCTCCAGCAGGTATATCTCTCTAGTCACCCCCAAAACCAATTCTTTCTTTGGCCGCCTCTCCTTCCAGTTCTCTGCTGCCAATGATTGGAACGAACTACAAAAATCTCTGAAACACTTATCTCCCGCACTAGCTTTAAGCACCAACTGTCAGAGCAGCTCACATATTACTGCACCTGTACATAGCCCACCTATAATTTAGCCCAAAACTTTAGCCCAAAACAACTACCTCTTTCCCTACTGTATTTATTTTATTTATTTATTTATTTTGCTCCTTTGCACCCCATTATTTTTATTTCTACTTTGCACATTCTTCCACTGCAAATCTACCATTCCAGTGTTTTACTTGCTATATTGTATTTACTTTGCCACCATGGTCTTTTTTTTGCCTTTACCTCCCTTATCTCACCTCATTTGCTCACATTGTATATAGACTTGTTTATACTGTATTATTGACTGTATGTTTGTTTTGTCATGTGTAACTCTGTGTTGTTGTATGTGTCGAACTGCTTTGCTTTATCTTGGCCAGGTTGCAATTGTAAATGAGAACTTGTTCTCAACTTGCCTACCTGGTTAAATAAGGGTGAAATAAATCAAATAAACCTCATCTGTTTCCAGATCCTAAGCGTATGACAAATGACTGGATTAGAGTCATATGTGTCTTTTTTCACATATGATGGGCTATTAACAAGTGCAGGGAGTGAGGAACGTTGACCGCTCAATCAAAAGCCATGAAGACATATCCTTTTGTCTCATCGCAGGTAAACTTTCCCTCCAGAAAGACACAAATGTTCAGATTAGCAGCCCAATAATACAGTTTGAAGTGAGGAAGGCCAAAGCCCCCCTCTGTCTTGTACTTGCATAAATGCTTCTTTGAAATTCTGGCTGCCTTGTTATCCCATAAAAATGGAGTTACTATTGAATCCAGTTTCTTAAAATTGCTTTGTGGCATGAAATTGGGTAGACATTGGAAGAGGTAAAGAAACCTGGGTAGGACAACCATTTTAATAGCGTTTATACGACCAACCAAGGAAATAGGCAGTTTTCCAAAAATCTATATGTTGTTTAAGCTGATATATTTTCATGTCCCAATTTGCTTTCAATAGCTGATCAAGGTCTCTTGTCACGACAATGCCGAGGCTTGTGAACTTGTCCCTCACTGTTCTAAACGGGGTAGATTGCAGAAATTGCATATCCACAGGCCATGATATTGGCATCAACTCACTTTTTTGCCAGTTTATCTTGTAGCCAGAGAAGGAGCCGGATGTGTTTATCAAGTTAAGTAAGGTTGGAATAGAAGTTTTAGGCTTGGACAAAAACAAAAGAACATCGTCTGCATATCGGGAAATTTTGTGCTGTGCCTTTTATTTTAACAGAAGCTATATCGGCACATGCCCGAATGCGAGTAGCAAGGGGTTCCATGTCTATAACGAAGAGAGCAGGTGAAATAGGGCACCCCTGTCGGCACCCCTTGAACAGGCGGAATGACTGCAACATTTCCTGATTGGTTACCAAGGACGCCATTGGGTGTGCATAAATAATTCTTATCCAATTAATAAATTCCTTTCCAAACCCGAAATGCTCCAGAACCGCATCATATACTTCCACTCAATCTGATCAAACGCCTTCTCTGCATCAAGAGCTATTACCACTGCCTCAACCTTATGATCGTGATACATTACGCTGAAAAGGCGTCTCAAATTGTAGTATATATGTCGGCCCGGCATAAAAACCTGTCTGGTCAGGGTGTATGATGTCGGAAATATATTTTTTCAATCGGTTTGCCAATATCTTTGTCAACACCTTGTTTTCTATGGGGAGTGACGACACGGGCGATAAGACGACATCTCCAGGGAATCTCTATCATTTTTTTTCAAGATCAGTGCTATTGTAGCCTCATACAGTGTTTGCGGGAGTTTGACATTTTCTTTGGATTGTTTAAACATTCGCAACATAAGTGGAGCTAGACTGGCGCAGTACTTCTTATAGAATTCTATTACATATCTATCGGGCCCAGGGGCCTTGCTGTTTGGAAATCGTGCTATCGCTGTGTTAATTTCCTCTAAAGTTATCCCTGCATCGAGTGCAGCAGCTGCCCCCGTCTAGTTTAGGAAGTTCATATTCAGCGAGAAAGCGTTCCATAGTTTGTGGATCAGTAGCATCACATTTTGATTGGTGTAGCTCTGAGTAAAACTGCACAAAGCATTATTAATATCCTGCGGATCTGTTACTATTTTACCCTTCTTGTCTTTTATTTTGTGAATAGCTCTAGATGCCTGTACATGCCTTAGCTGTCTTGCTAATTATTTGTGGTTTGTCACCCAGTTCAAAATAACTTTGTTGCGTTCTAGCAAGTAAAGAGTAAAGCAAGTAAAGAGTAAAGCAAGTAAAGAGTAAAGCAAGTAAAGAGTAAAGCAAGTAAAGAGTAAAGCAAGTAAAGAGTAAAGCAAGTAAAGAGTAAAGCAAGTAAAGAGTAAAGCAAGTAAAGAGTAAAGCAAGTAAAGAGTAAAGCAAGTAAAGAGTAAAGCAAGTAAAGAGTAAAGCAAGTAAAGAGGCCACCCGTTTAGAAAGGATGATAATTATATTCATATTTTAACTTTGTGATCTTCTCAAGGACTGTATATGAGGAATTCGTCCTAAAAACGTTCTCCTGTTCCCCTAACTCTCTTTCAATTTCTCTTAGCCTAGTATTGGCGCGTTTCTTCCTCTCTGATGTATAAGAAATCATGTAACCTCTAATCACAGCCTTTAGAGATTCCCAAAGGGTGGAGTCGTCAACATCCCCCGTGTCGTTAGTGCCGAGGAAAAAGGCATTCTGCTCCTTCAAATACTGACAAAATGCCTTCTCTTTCAACAGGTATGCGTCTAAGCGCCACGGTCGACAACCTGTCGACATATTGTCGAGTTTCAGCACCATGGACAGAGTAGAGTGGTCCGCAATTAGAATAGGGTTATAGGTAACTGCCTCAGCTGCTGAAATTAGTTTGGAGTCCAACAAAAAAGTCAATTCTGGATATGATTTATGAACTGATGAAAAGAAAGAATAATCCCTGTCTATTGGGTGTGTCAGTCTCCAAATATCGACAATGTTAAGGTTTGTCATCAATGTATTTAGACAGACACTGGCATTTGATTGTTGAAGTGACCTTGATAGCTGTTTATCTAAAAGAGGATCTAACGTACAGTTAAAGTCACCTCCCACAATAACACATGTATCCGAGATATTTGGTATGGCCTTAAATACCCTTTGAAAAAATAATGGATCATCGAAGTTGGGTCCATATAAATTGACCAAGGTTATTGGTTTTGAATTCAGTGTACCAGCCACAATAATACACAGAGGATCTGAAATCGAGGATGAGTAAACGAAAGGAATGTTTTTCCTTATCAGGATTGCTACCCCTCTCGCTTCAAAGTTAGACTGGTATATCTAACCGATCCAGGCGAATCGTAGCTTGGCCTGATCGGAGCCTTTAATAGGAGTTTCTTGAAGAAACACTATGTCAGCACCCAGTGATTTAAGATGAGAGAGAACCTTAGCTCGTTTCACCACATGCCCGAAGCCATTACAGTTCCAGCTGACTATCTTTATTCCCCCAGGCCTACTCTGTGCTAGGTCACAATGTGGCATTTCTTATTTTAGAGTAAATTGTTGCTGTCATACAAAACCCAGAAGAAAAACGTCCCGCCGTGCGGGAGCTTGTCATGCCACCTGTATTAATAAACGTGAACATAAAACACAGACGCCATCCCCCCCTCCCGTCCCTCCTCCTGTCCCTTTACTGAGTGACCCCAAACGAAGCACTCCTTGGCTAACACACAAACCTTGTCTAGACATACAGCTTGAACTAACTCGTCGTCTATAGATGCTCCGCATATAAACTAATATTAAATAACACTTAACTCTTGCGTTAGGGGGTGAGAGGCGCTAATACATGATATGATAAACAACGCTATATTAGCCACAACATCTCACCTATCATATAAGTCCTTATGTCTGATCTTCTGATCAAAAATACATAGGCCGGAAATTCAAACCCATTGCTGGCCTGTATTTGGCCATTTAGCTGGCTGACACAGCCATTCTGTGTCCTCAGCCTGGGAGCTTGCTTGTCAAGAACAGACCGGCCTCTTTTGGGTTGTCAAACGTACGTGTTGACCCCCCCCACATATACATGGTTAGCAAATGTTATTGCGAGTGTAGCGAAATGCTTGTCCTTCTAGTTCCGACAGTGCGGCAATATCTAACAAGTAAAGCAACAATTCCATAACAACTACCTAATACACACAAATCTAAGTAAAGGGATACAATAATATATACATATAAATATATATGGGATGGGCCATGACCAACCGGCATAGACGAGATGCAATAGATGGTATAAAATACAGTATATACATCTGGGATGAGTAGTGCAAGATATGTAAACATCATTATTAAAGTGGCTTTAATAAAGTGACTAGTGATTCATTTGTTAGAGTGGCCAATGATTTAAATTCTGTATGTAGACAGCAGCCTCTCTGTGTTAGTGATTAACAGTCTGATGGCCTTGTGATAGAAGCTATTTTTCAGTCTCTCGGTCTCAGCTTTGATGCACCTGTACTGACCTCGCCTTCTTGATGGTAGCGGGGTGAACAGGCAGTGGCTCGGGTAGTTGTTGTCCTTGATGATCTTTTTGGCCTTCCTGTGACATTGGGTGCTGTAGGTGCCCTGGAGGGCAGGTAGTTTGCCCCCGGTGATGCGTTGTGCAGACCTCTACCTCTCCTACGGCTAAGTTGTTTTGGGTCAGCCTCTGGAAACAGCCTTGGGTGTTTCAAACAAAGGATCTGCTTTGGGAAAGTGATATTCCTGGTCGTAGTGCTGGTAAGTTGGTGTCACTCTGATATTCAATAGTTCCCGGCTGTATGTAATAACACTTTAGATTTTCTGGACTAACAATGTAAGAAATAATACATTTAAAAAAATACTGCATAGTTTCCTAAGGACTAGAAGCAAGGAAACCCTCTCTGTCGGCACCATCTTACCTTGCTTGCTGTGGTGATAATTTTTCTTAGTATATTTTTATGTCTGACAGTGGCATTGGCAAAACAACAAACAATACAAAAAGTTTAAAAACTCTCAATGAACGATTTATAAGACAGAGTCAGTATGGTACAGTCAACAATAAAACATCCCAGCTATTTGAGAATGTGTAGTCTCCGTTGACTCTTTTTGTAGATCAGGTCTGTACATTTACTCCACTGAAGCATATAGTCAGAGGACACCCAGATATTTGTATTCGTTTCAAATGTCTTTTGTTCTAACCCTTGAGAGATGTTGCAGAGGTAGGCGTCGTTCGTTTCCTGAAGTCCAAGCACATCTCTTTTGGTCTTGTTGGTATTGAGGACCAAGTGTGATTTATCACGTCGCTCCACAAAGTTGTTTAGGACCAGGCAACGGTGTTGCTCATCATCATGCAACAGGCAGATCAGGGCAGTGTCATCAGATATACACAATGTACAAGGTGCACATGAGTGGGGACAAAACACATCCCTGTGGCATGCCTGGTGTTCCAGCTAACAATACTAGGGAGAGAGAAAGTTTTTGTAATGTTACCCATCATGATGGAGTTTCTAGTTGTCCTTTAGTTTAGGGGAAACATTCTATGTATGTCAGCAAAAACCTTATAACCTATTTAGCATGTTTTGCCGTTAGTTAGGAGAATATTCCATCAACTTCAGACCAAACAGAACATGGTTGCCATGTTCTCAGAATATACACTACCATTCAAAAGTTTGGGGTCACTTAGAAATGTCCTTGTTTTTGAAAGAAAATTACATTTTTTTTGTCCATTTAAAATAACATCAAATTGATCCGAAATACAGTGTAGACCCTGTAGCTGGAAACGGCTGATTTTTAATGGAATATCTACATAGGCGTACAGAGACCCATTATCAGCAAACATCACTCCTGTGTTCCAATGGCACGTTTTGTTAGCGAATACAAGTTTATCATTTTAAAAGGCTAATTGATCATTAGGAAACCCTTTTGCAATTATGTCAGCACAGCTGAAAACGGTTGTGCTGACTGAAGAAGCAAAAGACTAGACTAGTTGAGTATCTGGAGCATCAGCATTTGTGGGTTCGATTACAGGCTCGAAATGGCCAGAAACAAATAACTTTCTTCTGAAATTCGTCAGTCTATTCTTGTTCGGAAAAATGAAGGATATTCCATGCGAGAAATTGCCAAGAAACTGAAGATCTCGTACAACGCTGTGTACTACTCCCTTCCCAGAACAGCACAAACTATCTCTAACCAGAATAGAAAGAAGAGTGGGAGGCCCACTCGGTGCACAACTGAGCAAGAGGACAAGTACATTAGAGTGTCTAGATTGAGAAACAGAAGCCTCACAATCTTCAACTGGCAGCATTATTAAATAGTACCCGCAAAACACCAGTCTCAATGTCAACAGTGAAGAGGCGACTCCGTGATGCTGGTCTTCTAGGCGGAGTTGCAAAGAAAAAGCCATATCTCAGACTGACCAATAAAAAGAAAAGATTGAAATGGGCAAAAGAACATAGACACTGGACAGAATTCTGCCTTAGAAATAGTCATTGCACATCACTGGAACATTCATATGAAACCGTTAGGCAATGACCTAATATGAATCTCAAGGGAATATTCTCTTAAAGTTGTGGAAACGTTTGTTGTTAGCTGGGGTTAATTTGCTTCACATGTGAATTAGCACATGGCCATCTCTATGATGGGATTGGACTTATCTATAAATATGATATATGGAGGTAACTGATATCAACCAATTATCAGGGAAATACATGTCTGAAAGCCTTAATGCTGAAATTAGCTCCATTATGAATTGTACATTTTGCATCAACTCCATTTTGTCTCTATTATATATTTCTTCAGTTGAGGCAGAACATCTGAACTGGGTTAATAATAGTATCAGTGCTTTCATTTTTCTCCCCTTTGATTGAGCTATCCATTCTCATTCCCTTTGTCTGTGACAGACTTTTGTTTTATTTTGCTTTGTAGTCCTGGCGCTCGTCCAAAATGGCACCCTATTCCCTTTATACCGCACTACTTTTGACCAGGGCCCATATGGCTCTGGTCAAAAGTAGTGCACTATGGGAATAGGGTGCCATTTGGGATGTAACCCTGTGCTTTGAGGGGAAACCTAACTGAGTATGACTAAAAGTACTGCATCCACGCATCTGCACCAAATAAGGAAAACCCACACAGAGGTTCCTTTACGACTACTTCAGCCATTAAACTTATTTGACACACCATCCTTCTTTCTGCTAATGACGCTGTAATCTAGACTTCAGAAGGAAGAGAACAAAAGGAGAGCAAGACCAACAACTAATATCATAGTCATTTTCAAATAACTCTGCTGTTTATCACGTAGAACTCAGCTGTGGATATTTCCAAGAACCTCTATAGGCTGATTACTTTGATTTCTCGTAATGTATTTTTTAATTGGGCAAAGGATTATTATGAATACTGTTTACTGTCTTGAGCACCTTCCGATATCATCTATCCACATTTGCAGGAACATAAGTGGCTACACTTTAAGTAATTTGTAAGTACCAAACCTGCAGTTTCACAAATTACTTCATTCGGGTTGAAAATGAGATATGGTCTTTTGGTAATTGAATTATGGCCCACAAAGCCTACCAACTCTACTATGCCTTTTTGTTCATGGACACAAACATTTGACCTTTCATTATTACAGCCCTCCATTTCCTTTCAAGTAAAGATTTTAGGCAAATTAACATTTTCAAAGCCTTAAAACAGGTAACACTATTTGGAAAGTCCATGTAGATGCTCTACAGATTATCAGTAACATTTACACAAACAAACTACTAACCTTAGCTCTAGACCTAACCTTAACCCTTATCCTAACCATAAACTTACCCCTTACCCTAACCTTAACACTTACTTAGCCCTAACCCTTATTGTAAATCTAACCCGAACCCTAACCATAACCATAGCAAGCAGTTGCTCCTCAACAGATAGTTTGTCGATAGTATGACCATCTGCAGAAAGATGCTTTACAGATTATCACATTTTAGGAATGACTCAGATGACTCATGCAGACGGTGTCGAAGTAAAAAAAAAAAAGTGTATTACTAGAACAGGGGGCAGGCAAAACAGGTCAAGGGCAGGCAGAGGTCAATAATCCAGATCAGAGTCCAAAAGGTACAGAACGTCAGGCAGTCTCAGGGTCAGGGCAGGCAGAGGTCAATAATCCAGATCAGAGTCCAAAAGGTACAGAACGTCAGGCAGTCTCAGGGTCAGGGCAGGCAGAATGGTCAAAACCGGGAAACTAGAAAACAAGAACTTCAGAAAAGACAGGAGCAAGGGGGAAAACTCTGAAAGGCTTGATGAACAAAATGAACTGGCAACAGACAAATGGAAAACACAGGTATAAATAAATACACAGGGGATAACGATAGGAGATGGGAAACACCTGGTGGGGGGTGGAGACAAGGCAGGTAAAACAGGGTGTGACACAGATGGAAAATTCTGTCTATCCAAATAAAGTGTGACCTTAAAGCCATTATGTTTCTGCATTTTTTTATTCAGGGTTACAAAATGTGGACTTTTACAGCATTACAGCCCATTCTCTTTTCAAGACAAATTTAAGGCCCCCGAAAATATTGTATTTTTGTATTCAGAAACGACTCATTATGGCTCAATGGCTCATTTCAAGGAAGATATTTCGGGAACAGAGGTTGAAGAAATCTTGTTTACCTCCAAAATTTGCCATGACGTAGATGGATCAGTTGGCTGACCTATTTTTCGGCAGCCATGACAGTGCTAATCCCTGTCCCAGCAGGGTATTTATCTCCCTCCGTCAGCGCTGGTTCTGATGAATCAGGCCTTACCTGACTTTGGTTCAAATAGTATTTGTTATTTTTCAGCGTTTGAAAGAAGGGTTTGTTTGAGCCTCATTGGAGTGTCTAATGCTGGGGTTTGCACTTATTGGACATCTCTACTGGTTCCATTTCGCAATGCAAGTTCACTCAAGCACAACTGAAGTATTTGAAGGAAAATATATACTATTTTAACCCAGGTCTGGGCCTTATGGGGTAGATGAGGTATCCCACTCTATGGGCTCAGGCTGGCATGGTGCTGAGAACAGAAGCACGGTGATTTTCTGAATGGATCAGCGGTGAGCCTCCTCTTTGTCTGTCCTCCTATTGGAAACTGAGCTTTCTGCTCCCCGTCTTCTTCTGTGTTGAGAGAAGACAGCTCCACAACTGAGCCTTATTCGAGGCCTCGTTCTCACTGATAACATCTATTGGTACACTGTCGAAGTTTTGTGTTCACTAATGGTGCTAGACAGTAGATTACACTATGTTCAGCAGGGTATTCCCAGTGGGCAAACAACGTCAGGCAACGTTGCATTTAAGTACAAGGACCAAGCCCGGCAACAGGTTTTTTGATGCCAGCCTCTGACTACGAGCTTTACCTTCCATCTCCTTTACCTTCATTTGACCATAGCTTTACATGGAGTCTTGTAAGTACAGTATGTGCGGATCTTTTTGGGAAATAAAACGTTTCCTCGTGATATGGAGTTGATGGAGCAGCTACAAGCACGAAAGCCGTGCTCGACTGGAGAGCCCTGTCAGAAGCAAGGCCAAGTTATGAGCAGCGTGCCTCTTCAATTTTACATGGATCATTTTCACTTACTCTTCCTCTTACTTTAGTAACGTTTTTGAGCTCAATGGTCTTCGATCTGTGGTAAGAAATACAGTAAATTACATTGATAGAAGCCACAATCTATTTGCAGTATTAAAGCTGATCCACCTCCCTAAACATTTTTTTTTATACAGGAAATACAATATAATAATATAATAATAAGAATACAGGAAAGCAATCAGAACATATCTGTAAGGTCTTATTGGCTATGTCTCAAGAGACACTCTATTGCTTGTATAGGGCACTACTTTTGACCAGGGCCCATAGGGCCCATGGGGCTCTGGTCAAAGGTAGTGAATTATAAAGGGAATAGGGTGCCATTTGGGATGCACACATAGAGTTAATAGAATGTTTGACAACTTTCATTGCCTTCACTGAACAGGGTAAAGTGATTACATGACCCTTTAAACTGTCTCTTCATACTGAAATAGGCAGGGTGATGGAGTGTGTCTTCACACAATTACCCTCACCCGACACCTTTCCGCTGCTATTTACTTTATTTGACTTTATTTCACCACAGATTGTCCTTGGAGAGGACTGCACGGCCACAGGAATTAACCGAACTGACAGTAAGCTTAGTTTTAAGAGAGATTTGACAGTAAGTAGAATGTTTGGAAAGACACAGCTTCCATTTGGACAGATATAGTCTTATCTTTTGTGTGCTTTGATGAGATCCAGATCGTATTACTAAACATTGCTTTGTGAGCGAATCTGTTTATATGCTCACATGTGTGAGGTGTTATTTCAGCTGAGTGACATAACGTGTCTTTCTCTCTTGTTTTGCTACATTTGTGTGAAAGTTAACATTTCCCAGTCTCTCCGACTCACTGGCAACAGGTAAAACTCCATACTGCAATGAACATTTTCTGAAAGTTAGCATTTATTCATATTGTAGTACATCACAGTTATATTATTGGGAGCTTAAACCCATTTCCTGCAGTCAAATGACCCTCTAATGGCCTCATGGGTGGAATGTTATTAATATTTCAGGTCAACAGTTTTGTTATACTTCAGTCTTCTGTGTTGTATATAAAGTGTAATATTGGGATGCAAACTCCGAATTGAATACATTTCAAATCCATGTCTGGCATGGTACCAATGTCTTCTTTTTTTAAGCCCATAACCATGTGTGTGAGGTATATACTTCTGTTTCGAATGAGATTTGTTTAAGACTACCAAGAAATGCTCTGTGTAAACTTGATTTAGCCCACTGCAGTAAAAATTTAAAAAACAGGATTTTCACAAACGATGTGTCTCCTATTGTGTGATCCATTCACCCTTCATAGCCACTCATCTCCACTCTGCTTTCTCTGGTAAATCTCTCCTGCCCCCTTGTGTATCCTAGAGAACATAGATTTATGGAAGAGCCGCCTTATAAGTACTCAAGATATTCAGTATGCCTGTCGGCCTTGAAAAAGAGCCCCATAAATGAATGACAGCAGATAAACCATGGAAAAGTCTGTTTTACCTCCGATGACTAGAAGGCATGAAAGGATATAAAAGGATATAGTCTACCGTTTAAAACATTTTTTTTTAGACAGGAAGACTTGAAAACATGCCATGTTCGTCCGTCAATGGAGGGTCTTCGGTCATCGGAAAGGATGGAAGGAAGGGGGATAGAAGGGAGGCGGCTACTTCAGGCCAAGTGCAACATCAGTCATTGTAGATGTGTCCCAAATGGCACTTTTCCTGTATTGCACCCTATGGGCCCTGGTCAAAAGTAACGCACTAGAAGAATAGGATGCAAGCATTTCCTCTCCCCAACTGTCTTTCTGGAAAAGATCCATTCCATACACACTGAGTATACCAAACATTAGGAATGGACCCCTCCCCCATTTTGCCCTCAGAACAGCCTCAATTCGACTGGGCATGGACTCCACAAGGTGTCGAAAGTGTTCCACAGGGATGCTGGCCCATGCTGACCAGTGGAGGCTGCGGAGTAGAGAACGGACAAAATGGAATGACATCAAACACATTTGAAACCATGTTTTTTGACATATTTGATAACATTCCATCAGTTCCGCACCAGCCATTACCACAAGCCCTTTACCACCAACCTCCCGTGATGTTGACCCCAATGCTTCCCACAGATGTGTCAAGTTGGCTAGAAGTCCTTTGGGTGGTGGACCATTCTTGATACACATAGGAAACTGCAGCATTGCAGTTCTTGACACAAACCGGTGCGCTTGGTATCAATCACCATAGCCCGTTCAAAGGCACTACATTTTCTGCATTCACCCTCTGAATGGCACACATACACAATCCATGTCTCAAGGCTTAAAAATCCTTATTTAACCCGTCTCCTCCCCTTCATCTGCACTGGTTGAAGTGGATTTAACAAGTGACATCAATAAGGGATCATATCTTTCACCTAGATTCACCTGGTCAGTGTATGTCATGGAAAGAGCAGATGTTCCTAATGTTTTTGTATTCACAGTGTGGATCTAAAAGGGTGGTGGAACACATGAACCATTTTACAGCTCAACACCGTTGGATTACAGCCATGTTGACTTACACACTCTGGTTGTTATTGACCTATCAGAAACTCAACCGAGCACTGATCTGAATCGTTCATTCAAGATACGATATATGCCCGCTAATATGGCCCCGAACAAACCAACGACATGCAGAATGTGGGAGATCATTATGATTTGTTTAGACACTTCATGACCAAAAATGTTTGGTTAAATTTAATTTTCACCGCCTTCTATGAAATGATCATGTTAATGTATAGTACGTTTACTGGCCAGATGATCCATTTGATATAATACAGCAATATGATTTGCATGGTTTGCTATTTGTGGCCGTGTTCTTTCTGGTATTCTGCCACCTAGTGGATATTTATATTATTCCTTCATTTGTTCTAATGTGAGACAGAGGCACTGATGTAATACAATCAAAAAATTCAATCAAATCTGTGTTTTTGTTCTTTAAATCCCTAACGCAATCTCTTATGCTCATTGAGAGATTAAGTTTTCAACGTAGCTACTGCCTTCGAAAAGTCATTTCAAAAACTATCAGTAAAGACAAGTTTCAACTCTAATGCATTTTGTTAAGAATATTTTATTTACAGTCCAAGAACCTACAGTGCCTCAGGCTGCTCGCCTTTTCACATTTTCAAAGGACTAGAGCTCTAACTCTAAAAGTAAAAACAACCATTGATTTTTATTAGCAATTCTGGCTGCCCTTGCTTAAAGGGGCTTTCTGTGATTGCTACACACATATTTTTTGGACTTTTAAATGAATAATATACACATTATTTATTGACGAATATAACTTATAAATGCCTCATGAGCTTAGTTCAATTGTCTTATCCCATCAGGACCTAAAATATAAACTTATTTTACTCCTTTGTTCCTAAACAAAGAAAGTAATTATAAACCAACACTGTACAGCCTCAAAACATAGTTCAAACTGTAATTGTGATCTTGTGGATGGTCAGTTATTGCCCTCAGCTCTGTCTATGTATTTGAGTCATTACATTTCTCCAGCTCCATTCCTCAGCTACTGTATTTACCAAATCAGCGGTGGTGTGACACTTTGCTATTGTTGGAACTGCACATTGCTCCTTTAAGTACAATTTCCCTCTGAACCATTTTTAAGTCGGAATGAAAAGAGTGACAGGAAATTGGAGAGAAAGAGGGAATGAAAGAGAGAATAAGGTAAGAGAAGGATGTCGTTAGGCTTTAATTGTCATTACGCAGACGTAGTGAAAGTGAAAAAACAACACAAAATGTTACATTTTGTGATCTTTGGGTAAGGCAGTTGAACTGAGCCCATATGGAATTTCTAAGGTATATTATTCAAGAATCAATGGCTTTATATGAATAATAAAAAATAAAATGGATCTACCAATTTCAGATTGCCACTTTAAAGGCAGCAAAGGGAAAATCTGTTGTTCTGCCACTCAGCCAGGCAGGTAACCCACTGTTCCCCCGGGCGCCGAAGCTGTGGATGTCGATTAAGGCATGTGGAATGTGATACAAAACGAGTCTCGGTGTGCTTTAGGACCTTGCGAAAGCCTTTAAGCGGTTGGGTAGGCTGTTTGGAGAGATTATAAAAATATATTTATATGCCCCCCAGTATAAATAAAGCTTGATTTGATTTGAAGATTCCAAACGGGTGAATTAGTGTTAATACATTGTTTTGGGTGTGTTTTTATATCCCCAGTAATTAATTCCTCATAGTGTAATATATTGTTGTTCTTTTCCCCTGACTATTTACTCTGCACAACTAATCATGAGTTGAAGAAATGTTTGGTCATGTTTGCGCATTTCATTGAAAGTGCATTAAAATGGAATTTGTGACTCGAGCATCGGAGTCCCCATCTGAACATTAGCTCCCTAGGCTTTGGATTAAGGTCTATTTAGGCCGCAATATATTTTCAATTTTTAGGCCGCAAATAATATTCCCATGCTGTAATTTACTGCTGCTTCTGTCACTTAGGCATTCAGCCTATCACTTCTATTCCGGTCGTAGTGTAGGCGTGTAACATATAATCCGTCTCCGAAATACCATTTCACTCTAATGGCTTCTTGGTGATGTTCTTTACGTTCAATTTCTATCTCTAAATGTAAAATCCACTCCACAGTGACAGGGAATAAATGCGATGACAAGGAAGAATTTAGTAGAATAGAGACGCAGTGTAAAGCCACTTGTTATTCGTCACCTCGGCTGTCAACACTGTTGGATAGTGCTGTGAAATCCTCACCATCACCATCAAATGTGTATGTATATTAGATTAATATTACACTAAGGATTAACTTTCAATTACAGTGGGAGACAATGTTGTATTGAGGCCGAGACAAACGCCCTAGAGATGTGCCCTGTTCAATCCAACCTGTGCGTGTGTGTGTGCGCGTGCATGTCTGTTCCTATTTAACAAATGTTGCCCATACAGCCATAGAGCTAAAGTTAAACAAATAAACAAGAAGAAAATAGTCACAATACCATCTAAAAGATCATACAGTAATGAGCATACAATAGCATTTATCAGTTTGATGAATTATAACGGATGATTTTGTAGTTATATATAACGACTCCCAAGATTACTCAAACGTACTCTGTATTATTGTGAGATTTGGATAATAGTGATTGATTAGCAATGCAGCTGCCTGGCGAGTGCGCATAAATTGGGTTGTGTCGCGAGATAATTGAGATGGTGATTACCTGTCAAGAATAAAGTCACGTCTCGTAGAGGTCCTGTATTGCCGCCTCTGTCTGGTCTTAACTCTCATTATCGTTGACGTTCAACTCTCCGATCCCTCTAAATGGTGCGTTACATCGGTGGCAGCGATGTTTTCTGAATTTGAACGACTGTGGAACCTATGTCTTCTGAAGTTAACACTTGATGAGTTTTCACTGAAGTTACCACTTACGTGCTAGCCAGGCCTACTACCAGACCGGTGGAGTTTCCGGTAGCATATGAAGAGGCGCGTGCGTGCCTTGCTGTCTATGGAGCTGCCGACGGTATGTGGCAGAACTTGCATGAAGTAGCTACTGCTCGCATGAGTGACTTTTGCTGTATGGAACTGGAGGGTGCCTTGGGGATGTAGTGTGCGGGTCATGGTAGGCTACTACTAGATCATCTTTATGAACTCTGGTGGTTTGAAGTTGGAAAAAGATCAATTCTGAGTTCGCCAAAAATCAAGTAGAGATGGAGGGAGCTAACGTAATTTAGACAATCTGATTGTGTTTCTGTATGTTCATCGTTAGAAGGTGCATGATCGTTGAGATGGTGGTTTCCTGTCGATAAGTAATGTCTTGTGGAGCTCCTGTATTGCTGCCTCTGGTCTTAACTTTCGTTGGAGTTGACGTTCCACTCTCTGATTGCGTTACCAATGCGTCACCTCAACATTGGACTCCTTTGACCAATGGAAATGAGTCAGATATATTTATTGAATCTACTCTGGCTTTATCAGAGTTCGAATGGTCCCAAACGGCACCCTATTCTTCATAGTGCACTACTTCTGACCAGAGCTTTATGGGCCCAGGTCAAAAGTAGTACACTACATAGGGAATAGTATGCCATTTGGGATGTAGGATCTTTGGGTTCGTTTGGGTGTGTATCTGAATGGGATTGGGATCTCTCTGGTCTGAAGATTTACTAAATGAAAAAGAGACCCGGACCTGTATTCATAAAGCGCCTAAGAGTAGTAGAGCTCTAAGATCAGTTTCACTTTTAGATCACAAAGCATGAGATTACTCCTACTCTGAAACGCTTCATGAAAACATGATTCAAAAGAATCCTTTGCCACCAATGCAATAACAATGTATTTAATGGGGGAAGGAGACTGGGTTAATGACTAAAATGGCTGTCCAAATAAACCTTCTGACTCTACAGAGATGAACAAAATAAGTATGTTGCCAAATTTGAGAGAGAGAGAGTGAGAGAGAGAGATATAGATATGGCAATGTTAACATATGTTTCCTGTGCCAATATAGCCCCTTGAAGTGAATGAGCCTCACAGGGATTTGCATAGCTTCCCCACAACAGTAAAGGAAGTGTGCCCAATAACATTTATACCATGTTTTGTGCTGCTCCCATGTTGTCATGTTGTGTTGCCACCACGTTGTTGTCTTAGGTCTCTCTTTATGTAGTGTTGTCGTGTCTCTCGTCACGATGTGTGTGTTGTCCTAAATTTGTATTCTATTTTAAATTTTTAATCCCAGCCTCCGTCCCCGCAGGAGGCCTTTTGCCTTTTGGTAGGTCGTCGTTGTAAATAAGAATTTGTTCTTAACTGACTTGCCTAGTTAAATAAATAAGAAATCGATTTAAAAAAAATCATATATACTGATGCTTAGTCACCTTACCCCTATACATAAAGTTGAAGTCGGAAGTTTACATACACTTAGGTTGGAGTCATTAAAACTAGCTTCTGGTTCATCCTTGGGAGCAATTTCCAAACGCCTGAAGGTACCACGCTCATCTGTACAAGCAATAGTATACAAGTATAAACACCATGGGACCACGCAGCCGTCACACCGCTCACACTGTACATATATTGGTCTATTTTTCTTTACTTTTGTGTTGTTGACTGTACGTTTGTTTATGTCGAACTCTGTTGTTTATGTCCCACTGCTTTTCTTTATCTTGGCCAGGTCGCAGTTGTAAATGAGAACTTGTACTCAAGTGGACGACCTGGTTAATTAAAGGTGGGGAAAAGGGGGAGGCTTGCAAGCCGAAGAACACCATCCCAGCCGTGAAGCACGGGGGCTGGCAGCATCATGTTGTGTGGGTGCTTTGCTGCAGGACAGACTGGTGCACTTCACAAAAGGAAGGATGGAAAATGATGTGGATATATTGAAGCAACATCTCAAGACATCAGTCCGGAAGTTAAAGCTTGGTTGCAAATGGGTCTTCCAAATGGACAATGACCCCAAGCATACTTCCAAAGTTGTAGCAAAATGGCTTAAGGACAACAATGTCAAGGTATTGGAGTGGCCATCACAAAGCCCTGACCTCAATCATATAGATAATTTGTGGGCAGAACTGAAAAAGCATGTGCGAGCAAGGAGGCCTACAAACCTGACTCAGTTACACCAGCTCTGTCAGGAGGAATGGGCAAACATTCACCCAACTTATTGTGGGAAGCTTGTGGAAGGCTACCAGAAACATTTGACCCAAGTTAAACCATTTAAAGGCAATGCCACCAAATACTAATTGAGTGTATGTAAACTTCTGACCCACTGGGAATGTGATGAAGGAAATAAAAGCTGAAATAAATTCATTCTCTCTACTATTATTCTGACATTTCACATTCTTAAAATAAAGTGGTGATCCTGACCTAAGACAGGGAAATTTTACTAGGATTAAATGTCAGGAATTGTGAAAAACTGAGTTTGAATGTATTTGGCTAAGGTGTATGCAAACTTCCGACTTCAACTGTATCTACCTCTATCATTCCATTATCCCTGTAAATGATAAATATGGTACTGGAACGGACTGATCCTGTATATGGCTTACTTACTTTCTCGTTCTTATATTTTTATCTTATATGTGTTTTTGTTCTATCTTATGTTATTTTTTGTATTACATTGTTATGATTGCGGCGTTGTTGGGTTTAAATCTTGCACGATAGATACACTGTACATGTGACATTAAAACTTGAAACCAATGCGTGCGCGCGTGCGCACACACACACAGAGTGCCACACACACACACATGTAATCTCCCAGGCGGTGGCTCAATCATGTCAGGATTCTGTCTCCAACACAAAGAGCTTCTCGTTAATAACTGTGGGCCTCTGAGACCCCCAGTCCCTGTCATACCAACACGGTGACATTAATACACTACCGTTAGGCTCTCCCTTGTGTATAGCTGTCACAATGTGGGACAGTTACAATGGTATTCTGCAGTTCTGGTCCTGAGGATAAACAGAGGTCATGTGCAGACCATTTGTTCCAGCTCAGCGCTAACACATCTGTCTGATTCAATTGATCAAGGGCTTAATGGGTAATTGATTCGTTGAATCAGGGGGTGTTAGTGCAGGGCTAGTGCAAAATATTTCACACCCTGTCACGCCCTGTTTTAAAAGGGATCGCTGAGTGGAGTGGAGTGAATTCCTGAATTATCCCCCTTCTTCTTCTTCTTCCTACATGGTGTGTCTTATGGGATACAGAGATGGGCAGTATTTGTTACATGTATTTGAAATATGTATTTCAATTCCTTCTGAATATTTTGTACATTTTATAACACTGGGCTGAGCTACACTGCAACATATTTTGCAGCACGATACTTTTGAGAGCTGTAATTTGCATTTTCAAAATACAAAATACCATTCTACACCATTTTGTATAGCAGCTCACAATTTCATGGCCCCTTTCACCTATTAGAAGTCTGATGGCACTGTGGTGTGATAACGGCATCTGCTAAGTTAACTAAATGTATATGTAAAAATGAACCATTGCAAAGCATGCAGAGTGTAACACTAATGAGCTCCGCCCGAAACAAGGCCAAGCGTAATACCCAGTGTGCTTTGCAGTTCATTTTGGTGTGTTTATTTTCACAGCAGACACTGCTATCCGGAGTGACTTACAGTCAGTGCAACTAAGGTAGATAAACAGCAACATTTCACAGTAATAGCAAGTAAGTATAGTTGTTTTCTTCTCTCTGAATACTTAGTATTTTATATTAATTGATTTAATAGTAGCATTGACTGAGCAGATTAAAGTTAGACAACACACACTGTTGTAACAGATGTCGTCGGGAGAAAGAGAGGAGGACCAAAGCGCAGCGTGGTAAGTGTTCATGATGATTTTTAAATCAAACTCAGAACACTAAACAGAAAATAACAACGTGAATTTACAAAACCGAAACAGTACCGTTTGGCCAAAACACTCACACGGAAGCAAACACCCACAAACCAAAAGTGAAACCCAGGCTACCTAAGTATGATTCTCAATCAGGGACAACGATTGACAGCTGCCTCTGATTGAGAACCATACTAGGCCGAACTCAAAACCCCAACATAGAAAAACACACAGACTGCCCACCCAACTCACGCCCTGACCATACTAAAACAAAGAATAAAATAACAGAACTATGGTCAGAACGTGACAACTGTACAAGGTCTACTGCCTCCTTGAGATCCCTATCACATTTACACTGAATGAGCACGCTTGAGAGAATTGTCTTTGTCCCAAATGGCACCCTATTCCCTATTTAGCTCACTACTTTTGTAGTAATCTTCAATCAGCCACGGCATAGTAATTACCCCAGTGTCTATGTCCCAATTAACACCCTATTTCTTAGCTAGTGCACTAGTAGGTTCTGGTCAAAAGTAGTGCACTAAGACAGACAGTGTGGCAATTACTATGCAGTGGCTGATTGACAATTACTGCAGAAGTAGTGCACTAAATAGGGAATAGGGTGCCATTTGGGACAAAGACAGTGGGGCAATTACTATGCAGTGGCTGATTGAAGATTACTGCAGAAGCTCAACCTATTGATATGCCTTTTCCGCTCTATGGGATGACAAGAGCTACTTCAGATGGCGATGGCAGTCATTTGAGTATATCTGATGGGAGAGAGAGTTTGCATTCCACATATCACTCTATTCCCTATATAGTGCACTATGTTTGACTAGGGCCCATGTGGCTCTGGTCAAAAGTAGTGCACTATATAGGGAATAGAGTGGCATTTGTGAGACAGGCAGAGACACCAGGAATCATCTGCTCTCCGAGGCATTTTAATTGGGTGACATCTTTTCTGAGGTGTGTGTGTGTGTGTGTGTATATGTGTGCGTGTGATGGTATGCATCCTCACATTCGTTTGTGTGTGTCACTATTGAGCAGGACAGCTAGAATGATGAGACAAGGAGCCATGTCCAGACTGATAATAAGGTGAATGAATATTAATAAGGATTCATGGTTGATTAGATACTTGATAGATAAGCCCTTTTGATTGCATCGATGAAAATGTTCAGCGATTGTTTGCGGGGTCATTTCTTACCGTCTCTAAGAGTCAGTTGAAAATCATCTGCTTTCCCACCAAGTATACAGAACTTACAAATCCATTTAGATTGGACAGAGCCAATTGTTCCAAGTCAACCCAATTCTAATGTCATTCAATTTCAAAAGTGTACAGTACATGTAAATAGAATATCACCTTTGTTGGTTTTGTGTTGGTCTATGCTAAGATTCTTACTCTATTGCAGAATCACAAGTCAATACAGTATCTAATGAAAAGCTCCTTTCTAAGAAAGGTCATGCTTATGAATCAATGCTGTTAATACGGTAACCAGGAACCGAAGGAGCCATATCGATTGCTATACAGTATTTATCCTACCCTCAAAACTCTAATGAACATCATCCACAAATAATTAATTGAAGTGTGCTGATTCTCTCTCTCTCTGGCTTGCAGTCTTTGAAGATGCCCAGTCCACACAGAACACTTTCAGGACACACAAACCAAGCTAAAAATCAAAGATCCTTCATTCAGTATAATAAAATAAAAGTCAAAAGGTAGTCTTAGTCTGGTAGGAAATGCTTTTCTGAAGGGGAGAGTGACTTGTTGCTCCACTCCTCTTTGTTGATTTTTCAGTCTATCAAAAAATCCTTTTCTGAGGCTGAAGCTAGCCTGGTTCCAGATCTGTTTCAGGAGGCGTCTCACCATTTACGCTGGTCGGCCGTCTGTAAGACAAGGAAGAGGGGTTGGAACTGGAAACAGGAGACAAGGGGCAGTGAGACATGGTTTTAACTCTAGACACAGAAAAGGTAGGAAAAATACAGAGGGAACGGGGCAACAGAGGACGAACAGCAGAGGGGCTAATGATCGGGAGGAAAGGTCTCGGCTTCTGAGGTAGTAGCCGCGGCACTATAGCGGCATGCCAGTGCCTCAGGCTTGACCTTCTTGGATTCCGGTCGGTTCTGCGGAAGGGATGTGGCCCGGGGCCTTACTGAACCCCTCCTGGTGGTTGTGGTACTCTGCAGGCGGAGAGATCCGGGGCAATTTCCAAGCCCCCAGGAAGACATTACGGGGCAGGCAGAGATGACTTCAGGCAATGAGTGTGGCAGGATGGGCTACAGCGCTAGATGGCACCAGTAGCCCAGGCAATGGAGGGATTGTATCGCTGGAGCCAAGAGAACCTGCGGGGACTCAACCAGCAGGAATTGGATCATCTCGATGGGGTTCCCCGACACTCGTAGATTGACGGGGGTGGTCTGGTGGGTGACCTGTGGTATTGGGAAGGCATATACATTGAGTAGAGAAAGACTGAACAGGTAAATCCAGGTGAAAGCTATGATTCCTTATTGAGGTCACCTGCTAAATCCACTGTCCAGTGCTCTAACACCTATGGAAATGGAGAGGGGTTGAGTGGGGATGCCCAGCTCGGACGCCAGGGTAACGTCCATGAGACTCACATCAGCTCCGAGTCAATGAGTACCCGGAGAGACTTGGACTGGTCGCCCCACAGCAGGGTGGCACGGAGAGGGGGCGAGTAAGGGGAGAAGAACAATTATCTTTTAAGACCCACCAGAGTACTCAGTCCAACGAATGAGCTGGGTTTCTTGAAGGGACAGGTAGACACATAATGACCGTTAGTACCGCAATACAGACAACTCTGGGTGTTCAGTCTGTGCATGAGTTCGGCTGAAGGCAGCCTAGCCCTGCCGAGCTGCGTTGGCTTGGGAAGAGGCAACTCGGCAGTCTCTGGAGGCTCTTGGAGGTGCTCGGGTAAGCACAGATCCTCTCTGGGACTTCCATAGTTCATCAGATGCAAGGTCTGTCCTCGTGCTCCTAGACCTTAGTACTGCTTTTGCCACCATCGATCACAACATTGTTTTGGAAAGATTGGAAACCCAAATTAGTCTACACGGACAAGTTCTGGCCTGGTTCAGTTTGTCTCTGTGGATGGTTTGTCCTCTGACAAATCAACTGTAAGTTTTGCTGTTCCTCAATGTTCCATTTTAGGACCACTATTGTTTTCACTATATATTTTACCTCTCGTTAACTTTCACTGCTATGCGGACGATACACAGCTTTACATTTCAATGAAACATTGAAGCCCAAATATTGCCCTCCCTGGAAGCCTGTGTTTGAGACATAAGGAAGTGGATGGTTTGCTTTTAAACTTGGACAAAACAGAGATGCTAGTTCTAGGTCCCAAGAAACAGATCTTCTGTTGGATCTGACAATTAATCTTGATGGTTGTACAGTCATCTCAAATAAAACTGTAAAGGACCTCGGCGTTACTCTGCACCTTGATCTCTCTTTTGACGAACATATCAAGACTATTTCAAGGACAGCTTTTTTCACCTACGTAACATGGCAAAAATCTGAAATGTTCTGTCCAAAAATGATGCAGAAAAGTTCATCCATGCTTTTGTCACTTCTAGATTTGACTACTGCAATGCTCTACTTTCCGGCTATCTGGATAAAGCACTAAATAAACTTCAGTTAGTGCAAAACACGGCTGCTAGAATCTTGACTAGAACCCCAAAATGTGATCATATTATGCCAGTGCTAGCCTGTCTACACAGGCTTCCTGTTAAGGCTAGTGCTGATTTCACGGTTTTACTGCTAACCTACAAAGCATTACATGGGCTTGCTCCTACCTATCTCTCCGATTTTAGTCCTACATACAGTACCTACATGTATGCTGTGGTCACAAGACGCAGGCCTCCTTATTGTCCTTGGAATTTCTAAGCAAACAGCTGAAGGCAGGGCTTTCTCCTATAGAGGTCAATATTTATAGAATGGTCTGCCTATCCATGTGAGAGACACAGACTCGGTCTCGACCTTTAAGTCTTTATTGAAGACTCATTGCTTCAGTAGGTCCTATGATTGAGTCTCTGCCTGGCCGATTCCCCTCTCTCCACATGGATTCTCTGCCTCTAACTCTATTACGGGGGCTGAGTCACTGGCTTACTGGTGCTCTTCCATGCCGTCCCTAGTAGGGGTGCATCACTTGAGTGGGCTGAGTCAACCCTGTCCTGGTTGGTGCCCCCTCCTTCTAATTCTCTCTCTCTTCCTCTCCCTTCCCTCCCGGAGGACCTGAGCCCTGGGACCATGCCTAAGGACTACCTGGCCGGATGACTCCTTGCTATCCACCTGGTCATGCTGCTACCTTGTCCCGGACCTGCTATTTTTGACTCTCTCTTTACAGCACCTGCTGTCTCTAACTCTAAATGCTCGGCTATGAAAAGCCAATTTACATTTATTCCTGAGGTGCTGAACTGTTGCAACCTCTACAACCACTGTGCTTATTATTATTTGACCCTGCTGGTCATCTATGAACGTTTGAACATCTTGGCCATGTACTGTTATAATCTCCACACGGCACAGCCAAAAGAGGACTGGCCACCCCTCAGAGCCTGGTTCCTCTCTAGATGTGACATCAGCTGATCCCTGACTAAGTTGAAGACAGCTGTTGTCCTTAAGAAAGAAATTGGACCTCCTATAGGAGTGGGAAGTTAAGAATCCCAATTCAACAACCTCTAAGGCTACAACCCAAGTGTCTCCGGCACCCTATTCCCTAGGGCACTACTTTTTACCAGGACTAGCTTGTCATTTGTGACGCAGCCACAATAGTTATATAAAGGTAAAATAATAATAATAATAGAGATGTGGTTTGTCTGCTGTGAGGTACAATTCGAATTTGAGCAGGTCAGAATCACACAGGAGATTTTTCAGAGTATCCACACTAAAAAGCTTTAGTAGTCCAATAGACACCAAGCACCGCTCTCTGCTCTACTCTGCATTTGAACCACTTTTACTTCACAAACACTGGCTATGCCTCTCTTTTTGAAGCCCATTCTCTTCGCTGTACAGTTTGACGATTTAACAAGGGAGTCCTTGACTGTCTAGTCAGACCCTCTTGACACTCCACAATTGAGTGGGATGGTGATGAGGGAGTCTGTATACAGCTGTAGCCAAACCAACAAGGGGAGGTAAACAGTAGTAGACAATCACTCTCTCTCGCCACCTGCTGTTGCTATTCATAATGCAAGCTCACAAAAGGACCATTCTCCTCATAAGGGACCGTTTGTTCACCTTGCTGCTGAGTGTTTAGATTACACAAAATGCTTTTTCTTTCTCAGAATAATTCATTCATTCAGACTTTTATTGTCCTTTGTAATTTTACTAAGAAGTACAGTATATCCATCGCACAATATTAGTGTTCGTTTCTTTTGTTTTTTCCAACCAGCCCGCATAGGCCAGCTATTTGTCCTGTAGAGTAAGAGTGACATTTTGTATTTATTTCTGAACATTTATATTTCAAATAATATTATAATATTTTTTGCAGGAAACTATTGAATATTTAATAGTTTTATTAGACGAAACAGGGAGACCAAAGTGACAATTCTGCAAGGTTCATAATAATCTGTCTATTCCAAAGGAAAGGAAGGCATATACATTGGGTGGAAAAGACTGAACAGGTGAATCCAGGTGAAAGCTATGATCCCTTATTGAGGTCACCTGCTAAAGCCACTTCAATCAGTGTAGAGGAAGGGGAAGAGAAAGGTTAATATAGAAGGGTTTTTAAGCCTTGAGACAATTGATTGTTTATGTGTGCCATTCAGAGGGTGAAAAGGCAAGACAAAATATTGAAATGCCTTTGAACGGGGTATGGTAGTACCCCGTTTGAGTGTGTCAAGACTTGCAACACTGCTGGGTTTTTCACGCTCAACAGTTGCTCCACCACCCAAAGAAGGAGTGGCCCTTAATGGTTTCCGTAGCGACCTTAACAACGCCAATAATTAAACCAAGCGTGGCTGCACATGCCTCGTTTAGCTACAGTGGTTAACGGCATGTTGCCGTTAACGAGAGAGAGAGATCTTCCTGGAATTATACTGTCCGTTGGCTAAGGGCCAATTCTTAGAAATATTATTTTCAGGTTTTCAGCCCAGTTTCAAACACAGTGTACACATATCCAATAACCTGCCGGTGCTGCCTAAAAAAATAAACTCATGAAGGAAAGATCGATTGGTCTTCGAGAGGTTCAGCCCTTGCAAGTGCCATGCTCTACCAACTGAGATAAACCTGTTACACCTGGGTGAGAGAACTGAACCTTCCATATAATGTCAACTCTCATCTCATAGAAGCAGTCCTGTGGCTCGCCAGTGTGAGTGAGTCTCCTGCCTGGTATGAGGTTATATGCATCTTTTTTTGCAAAAAGATATTCTTCACGGTTGAGTCTCAGAAGGGAGCAGCTGGGGTTCACATACCAGAGGAGTGAGCCATGTGTTCACAGTGCACAGGGAGCTACCAATCAGTCTATTCCCCCAAGGAAATAGAAGCCAGAGTGGCCAACGGAAAACATTCCCATGGGGATGTATGTTAGAGGAATTTCTCAGTTTGGTCACCATCCCTTTGGGTCATTGATAAAGCAGTCATTACAACTGACTTCCTCTCAAGGGCTTCACGTTGCTCTTACTGTGGTTGGATTACCGATATCAATTATTTCACATTTACAAGTGGTTAAAAACTTGCTGTATGCATTGAGCCTAAAAACACATTTCTTTTTTTCTTTTCCTGGGAATTATTTGCTATCATGGAACTCTGGATCGATAAGGCAAGGTCAGAATGAGAGTTTTTCAAAAAAGATCAGTGCTAACAAGCTGGAGTAGTGTTAATGTGCGGGCATTGAGATCAATGCTAACAAGCTGGAGTAGTGTTAATTGGTGGGTATTCAGATCCGTGCTAATAAGCTGGAGTAGTGTTAATGAGTGGGCATTGAGGTCTGTACTAACATGCTGGTGTAGTGTTAATGGGTGGGAATTGAAATCCGTTCTAACAAGCTGGAGTAGTGTTAATGAGTTGGCATTGAGATAAGTACTAACATCCTGGAGTAGTGTTAATGGGTGGGAATTCAGATCCGTGCTAACATGTTGGAGTAGTGTTAATGAGTGGGCATTGAGAGACGTGCTAACAAGCTGGAGTAGTGTTAATGAGTGGGAATTGAGAATTGTGCTAACATGCTGGAGTAGTGCTAACGAGTGGGCATTGAGATCCATTTTAATAAGATGGAGTAGTGCTAATGAGTGGTTTTTGAGATCCGTGCTAACAAGCTTGAATCGTGCTAATGAGTGGGAATTGAGTGCTTTGCAAAAATTCTGGAAGGGTGTAAATGAGTGTGCATTGATATCAGTGATAACAAGCTGGAATAGTGTTAATTTGTGGGTATTGACATCCATGCTAGCAAGCTGGAGTAGTGTTAATGAGTGTATGTTGAGATACATCCTAACAAGCTGGAGTAGTGTTAATGAGTCGGCATTGAGATCAGTGCTGATGAGCTGGAGTGGTGTTAATGAGTGAGAATTGTGCTAACAAACTGGACTAGTGTTAATGGGTGGGCATTGAGATCCGTGCTAAGAAGCTAGAGTAGTGTTAATGGGTGGGCATTGAGATCCGTGCCAACAAGCTGGAGTAGTTAATGAGTGGGCAATGAGATATTTGCTATCAAGTTGGATTAGCATTAATGAGTGAGTATTGAGATACGTGCTAACAAGCTGGAGTAGTGTTAATTGGTGGGTATTGACATCCATGCTAGCAAGCTGGAGTAGTGTTAATGAGTGTCTGTTGAGATACATCCTAACAAGCTGGAGTAGTGTTAATGAGTGGGCATTGAGATCAGTGCTGATGAGCTGGAGTGGTGTTAATGAGTGGGCATTGTGCTAACAAACTGGAGTAGTGTTAATGGATGGGCATTGAGATCCATGCTATCAAGCTGGAGTAGTGTTAAAAAGTGGGGAATTGAGATTCATGCTAGCAAGCTGGAATAGTGTTAATCAGTGGGTTTTCAGATCCATGCTAATAAGAAGGAGTAGTGTTAATGAGTGGGCATTGAGATCAGTACTAACAAGCTGGAGTAGTGTTAATGAGTGGGCATTGAGATCAGTACTAACAAGCTGGAGTATAATGGGTGGGAATTCAGATCCGTGCTAACAAGCTGGAGTAGTGTTAATGGGTGGGAATTCAGATCCGTGCTAACAAGCTGGAGTAGCATTAAAACTTATTGTGGTATAGGGGACGGTTGTGTCCCACTTGGTCAAAAAACAGGGAAAATGCAGCGCGGCAAATTTAAAAAAAAAATGATATAAAAATCTAACTTTCCTTAAATCACACATGTAAGATACTCAATTAAAGCTACGCTCGTTGTGAACTCAGCCAACATGTCAGATTTTTAAAAGGCTTTTCGGTGAAAACATAAGAAGCTATTATCTGATAATAGCACAACAGTAAACAAAGAGGGTAGCCTATTTCAACCCTGCAGGCGCTACACAAAACGTAGAAATAAAATATAAAACATGCCTTACCTTTGATGAGCTTCTTTTGTTGGCACTCCAATATGTCCCATAAACATCACAATGGGTCCTTTTGTTCGATTAATTCCGTCCATATATATCTAAAATGTCAATTTATTTGGCTCGTTTGATCCAGAAAAAAACAGCTTCCAAAATGCGCAACGTCACCACAAAATATTTAAAAAGTTGCCTATAAACTTTGCCAAAATATTTCAAACTACTTTTGTAATACAACTTTAGGTATTTTTAAACGTTAATAATCAATCAAATTGAAGACGGGTCTATCTGTGTTCAATACAGGAACACAACAAACCAAGCTACTTTTCACTTCTTGCGCAACTCTGTGCGAACAAGCTGGAGTCGTGCTAATGAGTGGTTATTGAGATCTGTTTTAACAAGATGGAGTCGTGCTAATGAGTGGTTATTGAGATCCGTTTTAACAAGCTGGAGTCGTGCTAATGAGTGGTTATTGAGATCCGTTTTAACAAGCTGGAGTCGTGCTAATGAGTGGTTATTGAGATCCGTTTTAACAAGCTGGAGTCGTGCTAATGAGTGGTTATTGAGATCCGTTTTAACAAGCTGGAGTCGTGCTAATGAGTGGTTATTGAGATCCGTTTTAACAAGATGGAGTCGTGCTAATGAGTGGTTATTGAGATCCGTTTTAACAAGATGGAGTCGTGCTAATGAGTGGTTATTGAGATCCGTTTTAACAAGCTGGAGTCGTGCTAATGAGTGGTTATTGAGATCTGTTTTAACAAGATGGAGTCGTGCTAATGAGTGGTTATTGAGATCCGTTTTAACAAGATGGAGTCGTGCTAATGAGTGGTTATTGAGATCCGTTTTAACAAGATGGAGTCGTGCTAATGAGTGGTTATTGAGATCCGTTTTAACAAGATGGAGTCGTGCTAATGAGTGGTTATTGAGATCCGTTTTAACAAGATGGAGTCGTGCTAATGAGTGGTTATTGAGATCCGTTTTAACAAGATGGAGTCGTGCTAATGAGTGGTTATTGAGATCCTTTTTAACAAGATGGAGTCGTGCTAATGAGTGGGCATTGAGATCCATTTTAACAAGATGGAGTCGTGCTAATGAGTGGTTATTGAGATCCGTTTTAACAAGATGGAGTCGTGCTAATGAGTGGGCATTGAGATCCATTTTAACAAGATGGAGTCGTGCTAATGAGTGGTTATTGAGATCCGTGCTAACAAGCTTGAATAGTGTTAATGAGTGGGAATTGAGTTCTTTGCAAAAATTCTGGAGTAGTGTTAATGAGTGGGCATTGAACTGCGTGCTAACAAGCTGGAGTAGTGTTAATGAGTGGGCATTGAACTGCGTGCTAACAAGCTGGAGTAGTGTTAATGAGTGGGCATTGAACTGCGTGCTAACAAGCTGGAGTAGTGTTAATGAGTGGGCATTGAACTGCGTGCTAACAAGCTGGAGTAGTGTTATTGATTGGACATTAAGATACGTGCTATCAAGCTGGAGTAGTGTTAATGAGTGGGCATTGAGATCTGTGCTATCAAGCTGGAGTTGTGTTAATGAGTGGGCATTGAGAGCCGCGCTAACAAGCTGGAGTAGTGTTAATGAGTGGGCATTGAGATCTGTGCTATCAAGCTGGAGTAGTGTTAATGAGTGGGCATTGAGATCTGTGCTATCAAGCTGGAGTAGTGTTATTGATTGGACATTAAGATACGTGCTATCAAGCTGGAGTAGTGTTAATGAGTGGGCATTGAGATCTGTGCTATCAAGCTGGAGTTGTGTTAATGAGTGGGCATTGAGAGCCGCGCTAACAAGCTGTAGTAGTGTTAATGAGTCGAAATTGAGATCAGTGCTGACAAGCTGGAGTAGTGTTAATGAGTGGGCATTGAGATCTGTGCTATCAAGCTGGAGTAGTGTTAATGAGTGGGCATTGAGATCTGTGCTATCAAGCTGGAGTAGTGTTAATGAGTGGGCATTGAGATCTGTGCTATCAAGCTGGAGTAGTGTTAATGAGTGGGCATTGAGATCTGTGCTATCAAGCTGGAGTAGTGTTAATGAGTGGGCATTGAGATCTGTGCTATCAAAGCTGGAGTAGTGTTAATGAGTGGGCATTGAGATCTGTGCTATCAAGCTGGAGTAGTGTTAATGAGTGGGCATTGAGATCTGTGCTATCAAGCTGGAGTAGTGTTAATGAGTGGGCATTGAGATCTGTGCTATCAAGCTGGAGTAGTGTTAATGAGTGGGCATTGAGATCTCTGCTATCAAGCTGGAGTAGTGTTAATGAGTGGGCATTGAGATCTGTGCTATCAAGCTGGAGTAGTGTTAATGAGTGGGCATTGAGATCTGTGCTATCAAGCTGGAGTTGTGTTAATGAGTGGGCATTGAGAGCCGTGCTAACAAGCTGTAGTAGTGTTAATGAGTCGAAATTGAGATCAGTGCTGACAAGCTGGAGTAGTGATAATGAATGGAAATTGAGATCAGTGCTGACAAGCTGGAGTAGTGATAATGAGTGGAAATTGAGATCAGTGCTGACAAACTGGAGTAGTGTTAATGAGTGTGCATTGAGATCTGCGCTAACAAGCTGGAGTAGTGCTAATGTCTTGGCATTGAGATCCATGCTAACATGCTGGAGTAGTGCTAATGAGTGGGCAATGAGATGAAGTGCCAACAAACTGGAGTAGTATTAATGAGTGTCATTGAGATCCGTGCTAAGAAGCTGGAGTAGTGTTAATGAGTGGGCATTGAGATCTGTGCTAACAAGCTGGAGCAGTGTTAATGAGTGGGCATTGAGGGGGTGATTGTTTTTGTGGTGTAAATACTGTTACATCACTTTCTCTTTTGAGCTCTCTTTCCGTCTTCCTCTGTCTGGAATATGCGCTCACTCATACACACACACACGACCAAGCACACGCACACGCACGCACACACAGAAACACACACACATCATCTCTCTCTCTCACACACACACACTCAGTACCACCGCAGACCCACTCAGGACCACCTCAGACCCACTCAGACCCGCTCAGCAGTGACCTAGTGATGAAGTTAATAATTGAGGACTTAAGTGGATTTTTTTGACCATCCCACACCTGCCTTTTGCCCAGCCAGGTCTTGTAGCTGCCGCTCTACAGCATGACCCGTGGTTGATGGACTCTTCCCTGCCATGAGTGTAAGGGCCCGGGGTCCCAAAGGCAAGCTGAGATGTCATAATGCATAGTATACACACTGGTTGTGTAAGAAGCCAGAGTGTGTATCTGGTGGCAGGGAAGTCGGGCGCAGGAGAGCAAAACTGGGTAATCAACGGAGCAGTTTTATTCATAAAACCACAGGAAACCAGAACAACAAACAAATGGGTACAAAACCCATCGCGCACCAGATAAAACGTGCACATGCACTTACAATAAACAGTTGCGCACAAAGACATGGGGGGCAACAGAGGGTTAAATACACAACATGTAATGAGGGAATTGAGACCAGGTGTGTGGGAAGACAAGACAAGACAAAACAAAAGGAAAATGAAAAGTGGATCGATGATGGCTAGAAGACCGGCGACGCCAAGCGTCACCCGAACAAGGAGAGGAACCGACTTCGGCGGAAGTCTTGACAGGTTGTTTCTCTAATGGCACCCTATTCCCTATCTAGAGCACTACTTTTGACCAGGGCTCATAGGGTCCTGATCAACGTACTACACTACACAATATAGGGGATACAGTACCATTTGGGATGCACTCAGTCTCTGTCAGGTTTAGGAGGCTAGTGTGTGAGTGAACCAGCAGACGTATTAGCAGGTTTTGGAGGGGACATTTCTTTTTTAAGTATATGTTGAGAAAGTTAGAATATGGAAATGTTTTCATAGAAAGGGTATTTTTTTCTGGTATTAACTCGTACTTTTACCTGGGACCATATGTACAGTATCAAGTGTCTCAGACTAGTGTTGATCAAGGATCAGTTTGGTCTTTTTGATCACAATGAATAAGATTACACAGAGAGGAATTTATTCTGGATCAGCACACACTCTGAGACTAGTGACACAGACAGCACCTGATCTGTTGTGCTTCACCGTATGTGGGCGCCAATGTGGCTTTTTGACAACCCAACATTTATTCACCTTTCCCAACTTAGTCAAGTGTGTTGTTTACATCCACTTCCATAATCAGAAGCATCTTTAACGATAAAGGCTTGACAGTGTTGGCTAATAACTTACTCCATATGTCTGCTCTGCTGTCACACACACACCGTGTCATGGTAATGAGATGCAGACAGAGGCTTGATGGAATTCTAATTGGAATTCATATTGGAAGAGGCATATGGTGCACAGAACCACAGAACTCACAGCGGGGACAATGTAAAGCAACCAGCAGGTAGCAGCCACAGGGAGGAGGGACACAGTGGGATGGAGAAAGAAAGGGGGGGGTCCATGCTGCATTTAGCTATGCGCAACAAACTTTGTGTTTGGATCCAACTCCAGACTTGACACATAATACTATTTCTTCTACTCTGGGCACTTCCCGGTCTGTCTGCCTCCTTGGTTAGGTTTGTGCCGACACCATATTTCGTTATTCATTGAGATAACATCACCATTGTGGGTCCAGGCCAGGCAACCTTCCCAGACTGCACCAAATTGAATCCTATTCCCTATGTAGTGCACCACTTTTGACCAGTACCTTACATATGAAATATGGTGACTTTTGTGAAACACACTTTGTCTTACTCCATACTCATTCTCCTGCTACACTGACTCAACTTAAGTTCCTTTTCTAGTGGAGTGGGACACACACACTCTCTTACCTTTCCCTGTCCTCCCCATCATCCCACTAAATCATAACCAGACCGCATTGGTCCCACTGTCCTCTGTTTCAGTAGGCCTTAATAGAGTTTCGCGCGGCTGATTTACGGTGCTTTAATGCTGAGTGTCGTGCCAGCGAGTAATAGACCGCAGCCTTCACTGGGAGTTAATGGATGCTAGTGTTTTACTGGCACTGGACCACACAACTCAGGCCCACTGGTAGATCCAAAATGGCGTCTAAGGGAGGAAATGGTGCCACCCCCCACTGTATTCTCAGGCCTACTTGGAGATTCAAAATAGTGATGAAAAGAGGGGCCACCTAAAACTATACTGAACAAATATATAAACGCAACATGCAACAATTTCTATTATTTTATTGAGTTACAGTTCATATAAGGAAATCAGTCAATTAAAAAAAATGAGGCCCTAATCTATGGATTTCACATGACTGGGAGCCAGGCCCAGCCAATCAGAATGAGTTTCTCCCCACAAAAGTGCTTTATTACAGACAGAAATACAAATCAGTTTCATCAGCTGTCCAGGTGGCTGGTCGCAGATGATCCTGCAGGTAAAGTAGCCGGATGTTGAGGTCCTGGGCTGGCTTGGTAACATGTGGTCGGTCTGTGGTTGTGAGGCTGTTTGGACATACTGCCAAATTCTCTAAAACAACGTTCAATTCTCTGATAACAGCTCTGATGGACATTCCTGTAGTCAGCATGCAAATTGCACGCTCCCTAAAAAATGGAGACATCTGTGGCATTGTGTTGTCTGACAAAACTGCACATTTTAGAGTGGCCTTTAATTGTCACAGCACAAAATGTACCTGTGTAATGATCATGCTGTTTAAGCAGCTAATTGATATGCCACACCTGTCGGGTGGATGGATTACCTTGGCAAAGGAGAAATGCTCACGAACATTGACGCAAACAAATTTGAGCACAACATTTAAGAGAAAAAGGCTTTTTGTGGATCTGAAAAATGTCTGGGTTCTTTCATTTCAGCTCATGAAACATGGGACCAACGCTTTACATATTGCGTTTATATGGAGCGAGATGAAAACGTTCTGTACGGATCTCCACACACACGGAGACAGACACATTCACTCCAAAGCCTGCCTCCTCTCATTCCTGACAACCTGTAGTGGAAACATGAGAGAGAGAGAGCTAACTGTAATGGAATGCCAGCAGCCTCTCAGCCTGCTGGTTTCATAAATTTGTCATGCATATGTATGTGCTGTATCACAATCGTAGATGAGTGTGTGTGTGTGGTCAATCAAGGTCAGAAAGGTCATTTCCTCCCACTGATTCGGCCCATAATAGGCAGCGAGCCACACTCTCCATTTCCCTCAGAGATTGTCTTGTCATGTCCAGAATCTGTATGTGTGTGTCCAGCTATGCCCCTGAGTCTAACCCACAGTCAGCCAGTACCAATGTCAATGAAGACGACTTATTATATTCACAGTATACTGTGGGCAGCCGCGGATCATGTGGGAGAAAATACACTCCTTTATTCTGTCCATTATAATCTAGGTATTATCTGAGGTCAAAAAGTGTTTCTTTCCAAAGTAGACAATACAACTTCTAGGATTTCTTTCCAAAGTGGACAATAATACTTCTAGGATTTATTTCCAAAGTAGACAATAAAGCTTCTAGGATTTCTTTCCAAAGTATACAATAAAGCTTATAGGATTTCTTTCCAAAGTAGACAATAAAGCTTATAGGATTTCTTTCCAAAGTAGACAATAAAGCTTCTAGGATTTATTTCCAAAGTAGACAATAATACTTCTAGGATTTATTTCCAAAGTAGACAATAAAGCTTCTAGGATTTCTTTCCAAAGTAGACAATAAAGCTTCTAGGATTTCTTTCCAAAGTAGACAATAAAGCTTCTAGGATTTATTTCCAAAGTAGACAATAATACTTCTAGGATTTATTTCCAAAGTAGACAATAATACTTCTAGGATTTATTTCCAAAGTAGACAATAAAGCTTCTAGGATTTCTTTCCAAAGTATACAATAAAGCTTCTAGGATTTCTTTCCAAAGTAGACAATAAAGCTTCTAGGATTTCTTTCCAAAGTAGACAATAAAGCTTCTAGGATTTCTTTCCAAAGTATACAATAAAGCTTCTAGGATTTCTTTCCAAAGTAGACAATAAAGCTTCTAGGATTTCTTTCCAAAGTAGACAATAATACTTCTAGGATTTCTTTCCAAAGTAGACAATAACGCTTCTAGGATTTCTTTCCAATGTAGACAATAAAGCTTCTAGGATTTCTTTCCAAAGTAGACAATAAAGCTTCTAGGATTTATTTCCAAAGTAGACAATAAAGCTTCTAGGATTTATTTCCAAAGTAGACAATAATACTTCTAGGATTTATTTCCAAAGTAGACAATAAAGCTTCTAGGATTTATTTCCAAAGTAGACAATAAAGCTTCTAGGATTTCTTTCCAAAGTAGACAATAAAGCTTCTAGGATTTCTTTCCAAAGTATACAATAAAGCTTCTAGGATTTCTTTCCAAAGTAGACAATAAAGCTTCTAGGATTTCTTTCCAAAGTAGACAATAATACTTCTAGGATTTCTTTCCAAAGTAGACAATAACGCTTCTAGGATTTCTTTCCAATGTAGACAATAAAGCTTCTAGGATTTTTTTCCAAAGTAGACAATAAAGCTTCTAGGATTTATTTCCAAAGTAGACAATAAAGCTTCTAGGATTTATTTCCAAAGTAGACAATAATACTTCTAGGATTTATTTCCAAAGTAGACAATAAAGCTTCTAGGATTTATTTCCAAAGTAGACAATAAAGCTTCTAGGATTTCTTTCCAAAGTAGACAATAAAGCTTCTAGGATTTATTTCCAAAGTAGACAATAATACTTCTAGGATTTCTTTCCAAAGTAGACAATAAAGCTTCTAGGATTTCTTTCCAAAGTAGACAATAATACTTATAGGATTTCTTTCCAAAGTAGACAATAAAGCTTCTAGGATTTATTTCCAAAGTAGACAATAATACTTCTAGGATTTATTTCCAAAGTAGACAATAATACTTCTAGGATTTATTTCCAAAGTAGACAATAAAGCTTCTGGGATTTCTTTCCAAAGTAGACAATAAAGCTTCTGGGATTTCTTTCCAAAGTAGACAATAAAGCTTCTAGGATTTCTTTCCAAAGTAGACAATAAAGCTTCTAGGATTTCTTTCCAAAGTAGACAATAAAGCTTCTAGGATTTCTTTCCAAAGTAGACAATAAAACTTCTAGGATTTATTTCCAAAGTAGACAATAATACTTCTAGGATTTATTTCCAAAGTAGACAATAAAGCTTCTGGGATTTCTTTCCAAAGTAGACAATAAAGCTTCTAGGATTTCTTTCCAAAGTATACAATAAAGCTTCTAGGATTTCTTTCCAAAGTAGACAATAAAGCTTCTAGGATTTCTTTCCAAAGTAGACAATAAAACTTCTAGGATTTCTTTCCAAAGTAGACAATAAAGCTTCTAGGATTTATTTCCAAAGTAGACCATAAAACTTCTAGGATTGCAGCTGCAACACCTTTGGGGGATGCCTCAAGGAGAGGCAACTGAACTATGGGACAGTGTATTTATCTTAGACTCCAAAATGGTAGGGCCCATAGTGAATAGTGTGCCATTTGCGCCGCGTCCTTGGAGTACATTTATAGCAGTTTTTAGCATTGCAACCTCTTCCCCAGACGTTTTCTATGTTTCTATAGACATCCATCCTTGTTTGTCTAAGTCCGTTCTGTTGGTTGGAGGAAAGAATAGAGAGCCTAGCAAATCTGCCTTTATGATTAATGTCATTCATCCCCCTCACATTTATGCTGATCAGCTTAAGATAAATCAAAACGCTTTATAAAATGTGTTCCCGTTGGTTTGATCATGGAAAAATACTGTTTATCATTCATTTATTTTAAGTGACTCCCAAATGGTACCCTATTCCCTATGTAGTGCACTGCTTTTGACCCGGGCCCTGGTAAAAATAATAATAATAGTGCACTACATAGAGACTAGGGAGCCATTTGGGATGTAGACCAACATCGAAGGTCGTGAAAGGAAGCTCCAAGGATTCTCTCATCTTTTCCCTATTACTGTTGTACTGTTGTCCCTGCAGAGCAGAAGTCAAGTGTATATTTTACTGTCTCTGTCCCTGGCCAGCAGCATACCACCCTGCATCCCACTGCTGGCTTGCTTCTGATGCTAAGCAGGGTTGGTCCTGGTTGGTCCCTGGATGGGAGGTAAAAATAAATATCCCAATACCCCAGGGCAGTGATTGCTCTGTGTAGGGTGCCGTCTATCGGATGGGACGTTAAACGGGAGTCCTGTGGTCACTAAAGATCCCATGCCACTTATCGTAAGAGTAGGGGTGTTAACCCTGGTGTCCTGCAAAATCCCAATCTGGCCCTAATACCATCACTGTCACCTTATCATCCCCAGTTTACAATTGGCTCATTCATCCTCCTCTCCACTATAACTATTCCACAGGTTGTTGCTGTAAATGAGAATGTGTTTTCAGTCAACTTAAAGGGTAAAATATGTAGTGGCAGTGTGTCTGCCTTGAGTTGAGTCATTTATGGTCCATGTGTAGTTATAGGCGTTACAGTATTGTTTTGCAAGGGAGGCCTTCTAGGTGGCTGCCAAGGCTATGTCCCAAATGGCACCCTATGACCTATATAGTGCCCTACTTTTGACCAGAGCCCTATGTACAATGTTACCTAGTGTGGATTTTTCAGTATAACATTTCTTGTGTTGGATGGATTCAGGAGTTGAATGAACACCCTAAGAGTGGAATTAACACACAGTGGTGTAAAAGAACCCCAGTGTTGGTGTTAATAACCAGTGTTGAGTGTGATTGTGTCATTTTACTCTGCATAGAGTAAAACATTCCCATCAAAACCACGCCCTTCATTATCATATTTCCCAGCATGCTCTACTGCAGCTAGAATTTTTAGGATAGTTTTTCATATCTGTGTTTTTAAATGTACATTGATGCAGCATAAGATTGATAAATCAAAGATAAAAAATATACATTTTTCTAAACTAATGCAATCAGTTAGTTAGATTTATTGCACCCATTATCAAAATGGTTGTTTCAGTTTAATATTATTATTTAAATAGTCTCCTTTATCAATGTTTCAAAAAAGAATACAGCTGTCGGATGTCCTAACTCTGTCTGTATTCCAATAGGAATGACAGATCACTTTGCAAACCAGCCTAATGTGACTTAATAACCTCTTGAAGCTAGGGGGCACTATTTTTATGGTTGGAAAAATAATGTTCCCAAAGTAAACGACCTATTTATCATGACCAGATGCTAGAATATGCATATAATTGACATATTAGGATAGAAAACACTGTAAAGTTTCCAAAACTGTCAAAATATTGTCTGTGAGTATAACAGAACTGATATTCCAGGCGAAACCCTGAGGAAAATTAAACCAGGAAGTGGCTTCTATTTTGAAAACTTCATGTTCCATAGCCTGCCTTTGCTCCATTTAAAGGGATATCAACCAGATTCCTTTTCCTATCGCTTCCTCAAGGTGTCAACAGTCTTTAGACATAGTGTCAGGCTTTTATTTTGAAAAATGAGTGAGAAAGATAACATTGCGTCAATGTATGGCCTGGTGCCAGCAACGTTTTGCTTGGCGCAACAGAGTTTGGGCAGCCATTGCCTTTCCCTCTCCTACTAAAAAAGACAGTTGCGTTTGATATATTATTGATTATATATTTTAAAAACAACCTGAGGATTGATTATAAAAAAAGTTTGACATGTTTCTGTGGACATTACAGATACTATTTGGAATTTGTCTGCATTGTCATGACCGCTCTTTCCTGTGGATTTCTGAACATAACGCGCCAAACAAATGGAGGTATTTTGGATATAAATATAATCTTTATGGAACAAAAGGAACATTTATTGTGTAACTGGGAGTCTCGTGAGTGAAAACATCTGAAGATCATCAAAGGTAAACGATTACTTTGATTGCTTTTCTGATTTTCGTGACGAAGCTACTTGATGCTAGGTGTTCATAATGTTTTGTCGAGCGATCGATAAACTTACACAAATGCTTGGATTGCTTTCGCTGTAAAGCATATTTTCAAAATCTGACATGACAGGTGGATTAAAAGCTCTTACAGCTACCCCGCTACTTTGTGCAATTTCCGCCTGAAGACATACCCAAATCTAACAGCCTGTAGCTCAGGCACAGAACCAAGGATATGCATATTCTTGGTACCATTTGAAAGAAAACACTCTGAAGTTTGTGTAAATGTGAACTGAATGTAGGATAATATAACACAATAGATCTGGTTTAGATAAAACAATTATTTTTATTTTTGTATCATCATCTTTAACTTCTTGGATGTAGGGGGCGCTCCTTTAATTTATGGATAAAAAACGTGCCCATTTTAAGCGCAATATTTTGTCACGAAAAGATGCTCGACTATGCATATAATTGGCAGCTTTGGAAAGAAAACACTCTAAGGTTTCCAAAACGGCAAAGATATTATCTGTGAGTGCCACAGAACTCATGCTACAGGCGAAACCAAGATGAAACTTCAACCAGGAAATGGGCAGAATTTTTGAAGCTCTGTTTCCCATTGTCTCCTTGTATCTCCAAGGTGTCTGCAGAATTGTGACGTATTTGTAGGCATATCATTGGAAGATTGGCCATAAGAGACTACATTTACCAGGGGTCTGCCCGGTGTCCTTTGTCTAAATTGGTGCGTAATCTACAAGCTGCACGCAGTCATCCAGTGATTGAGAGGAGAGAGGAGGCTTTCAACGAACAATATATCATGAAGAGATATGTGAAAAACACCTTGAGGCTTGATTCTAAACAACGTTTACCATGTTTCAGTCGATATTATGGAGTTAATTTGGAAAAAAGTTTGGCGTTTTGAAGACTGAATTTTCGTTTTTTTTTGGTAGCCAAACGTGACGCACCAAACGGAGCAATTTCTCCTAAACAAATAATCTTTCAGGAAAAACTGAGCATTTGCTATCTAACTGAGAGTCTCCTCATTGAAAACATCTGAAGTTCTTCAAAGGTAATGATTTTATTTGAATGATTTTCTGTTTTTTGTGAAAATGTTTCCTGCTGATGCTAACGCTAAATGCTACGCTAGCTGCGCTAGCTGTTACACAAATGCTTGTTTTGCTATGGTTGAGAAGCATATTTTGAAAATCTAAGATGACAGTGTTGTTAACAAAAGGCTAAGCTTGAGAGCTAGCATATTAATTTCATTTCATTTGCGATTTTCATGAATAGTTAACGTTGCGTTATGGTAATGAGCTTGAGGCTGTATTCACGATCCCGGATCCGGGATGGATCGACGCAAGAAGTTAAAATGAATAAGATAAAACAAACATTCAGATAGGAAGATGGGGACAATTTCAGTGAAAAATATAAGAGGGCAACAGTACTTGATAACTTCCAAAATGAGTGTGCTACATGACATTTATCATGAAGTCACCTAGGTGTTCCACACAAGTAGCCCAAATGTACCCTAGTGGCCAAATTGGTGAAGGTATATATTTTGAAACAAATAACTATATACAAAATACCAAAATGGTATTCTATCACACCCCCCCCCCAAAAAAAAATAGAAAAAAATGGGATAAAAAATCATTGATTAAAAAATATATGAAAAAAATATATATATATACATTTACAAAATAACATGGGTAACTATTTACACACTTTCAATATTTGGAAGACCATCAGTCCTCTATCAAATCAAATATATTTATATAGCCCCAGCCTAAAAAAAAAAAACCACGGTGGCTAGGAAAAACTCCCTAAAAAGGCAAAAACCTAGGAAGAAACCTAGAGAGGAACCAGGCTATGAGGGGTGACCAATCCGCTTCTGGCTGTGCCGGGTGGAGATCACAGTGGTTGTTGAGGGTGCAACAGGACAGCACCTCAAAAGTAAAAATGAACAGTTTAGGGTTCCATAGCCGCTAGCAGAACAGTTGAAACTGGAACAGCAGCAAGGCAGCAAGGAGTCATCGTGGCTGGTAATCCTGATGCATGGTCCTAGGGCTCAGGTCCTCCGAGAGAAAGAAAGAGAGAATTAGAGAGAGCATACTTAAATTCACAGGACACCGGATAAGACAGAAGAAGTACTCCAAATATAACAAACTGACCCTGGCCCCCCGACACAAACTACTGCAGCATAAATACTGGAGGCTGAGACAGGAAGGGTCAGGAGACACTGTGGCCCCATCCGATAAGACCCCCGGACAGGGCCATAAGGGATAGGGACATAAGGTAGAATATATTATTATGACCTGCTAGAACTACTGTCTCTTTTATATTATGACATTTCAGCTAGATCTACTGTCTCTTTTATATTATGACAGACCAGCTAGATCTACTGTCTTTATTATATTACAACAGACCAGCTGTATCTACTGTCTCCATTCCACTTTGGCCATTGTTGTGGGCCTGCCCTCCCCTCAACAGCCTCAAATAGGCTATTTCATGTGGGTTGGGGTGGTGCGGCAGACACATGCATCTCACATTTCATGACATTACATGTTTTATATATTGCTTCTAAAATAAATAAAAAAATCAAATAATATTTTATCTTATTAATTTCAAACAAGGGCATTAGCATGATAAGAACTTACCAGTCCAAAACGATGTCCTCTCCCGTTCAAAAAATATTCATCCACAATCGCTAAATGAATCGTCCTACAACAATCTCTGTCTCACTTTCCCAATCAATTTATTCTAAAATTGTGTGTACATCTGTATATCTAGACTTAGATTTAGCTTTCCCTGACTTAGTCACCATACTGATTGATATATAAACAGCTGAATCTGCGCGTTTACCAAACAATGCAGTGCGTAGTATGTGTTTCTCCTTCCGGTATGAAACTTCAATAGCGAATGACTCTCTTTACCCTGGAGCTTACATGGGTTGGTCTTGCAACACATAAACATAACCTATTGCCGTTTACCTCAGCTCATTGGCTATCTACCCAGCTAGATTTCAAGACGATCAGTGGTCATTGGGTTAAAATACAGTCAATCAACGAAACAGCGGGCAAATCATTGGTGCGTAATGATGTCATGACTTGTTGTCTTCAAATAGGTTTCTTTCAGTCAATACGTCCCGCGAAATGGCCCATCAGGTTTGATTGTGTTACAAACAAACCAGTTGATTTCAGTGAAACCAAACATGACTGGAAAAGTCACGTTCTGTGTGGGTTATTTACCTGGAATGTGTCGTCGAAAATGGAATGAGACGGAATTCACGACACCAGCGGTTCACAAAATGTTTTGTGTTAGGCTATAAAAACGGATTTTATCAAACAAAAGATCATTCATTGTGTAACAATGAGCATTGGATTTGCAAACAGACGAAGATCGTCAAAGGTAAACAATATATTTTAATGCAGTTTGTGATTATGTTACGCCTGTGCTGGTTAAAATAGCTGTTTTTTATGGGGCTCTATGCTCAGATAATCGCATCGTATTCTTTCACAGTAAATCCTATTTTAAATCTGACAACGCAGTTGGATTAGCAAGATTCTAGGCTTTCGATACATGTGAGACACTTGTATTTTCATGAATGTTTAATATGACTAGTTATGTAGCGATCACCGTATGTTGTGGAATTTCAGCCCGCTAGCAGGTTCCGTGTGCAGGGAGGTTATTAACAAAAGGCTAAGCTGTGTTTTGCTATATTGCACTTGTGATTTCATGAATGTAAATATTTGTAGTAATATTATTTGAATGTGGCGCTTTGCAATTCACTGGTTGTTGATGACAATTATCCCGCTAAAGGGATGGGTAGCGTCAAGAAGTTAGGCCTAATGGTCCGGAAAACCAGAAGGCTCCTAACCCCATCAAAGTTAGGCCTTATAATATATATATAAACAGTTTAATTTTAATGATAATATTCACGTACAGTTGGTGAAGTTCACAGGACTGAAAATGAAAGAATTAAACAACCATGTCTCTGTCACAAATACAGTCATGAGTGGTAACTCTTGAATTCACTCAAAAAGGCAAGGCACACTGGAAAATTATATTAGTTATTTTTGGCCACCCGTGAGTGGAATGATTCTACTAAGCTACACTACCGGTTAAAAGTTTTAGAACTCCTACTCAACACCTACTAATTTTTCTTTATTTGTACTATTTTCTAGATTGTATAATAATAGTGAAGACATAAAAACTATGAAATAACACAAATGGAATCATGTAGGAACCAAAACTGAAGTGTTGAACAAATCAAAATATATTTTATGTTTGAGATTCTTCGAAGTAGCCACCCTTTGCATTGATGACAGCTTTATACACTCTTGGATTACAGGTAACATCCGCACTGAGCTAAAGGGTAGAGCTGCCGCTTTCAAGGAGAGGAACTCTAACCCAGAAGCTTATAAGAAATCCCACTATGACCTCTGACAAACCATCAAACAGGCAAAGCATCAATACAGGAATAAGATTGAGTAGTACTACATCGGCTCTGACGCTCGTTAGATGTGTCAGGGCTTGCAAACTATTACAGACTACAAAGGGAAGCACAGTCGCGAGCTGCCCAGTAACACAAGCCTATCAGAAAATCTAAATTACTTCTATGCTCGCTTTGAGGTAAGTAACACTGAAACATGCATAAGAGCATCAGCTGTTCCGGATGACTGTGTGATCACGCTCTCCATAGCCGATGTGAGTAAGACCTTTAAACAGGTCAATATTCACAAGGCCGCAGGGACAGACGGATTACCAGGACGTATACTCCGAGATTGCGCTGACCGGCAAGCGGTACTGGAGAGCCAAGTCTAGTTCCAAAAGGCTTTTTAACAGCTCCTACCCCCAAGCCATAAGACTCCTGAACAGCTAATCAAATGGCCACCCAGACTATTTACATTGCCCCCCCTGCCCTTTTACGCTGCTGCTACTCTCTGTTTATTATATATATGAATAGTCACTTTAACTCTACCTACATGTAAATATTACCTCAATTACCTTGTCTAATCAGTGCCCCCGCACATTGACTCTGTACCGGTACCCCCTGTATATAGCCTCGCTATTGTTATTTTACTGCTGCTCTTTAATTATTTGTTACTGGGACAAGCCCCGAGGGCTTGTAAGTAAGTATTTCACTGTAAGGTCTACTACACCTGTTGTATTCGGCGCATGTGAAAAACACAATGACATTTGATTTGATATACACATCCTTGTGTTGAAAATAATATGATAATATAATATTGCATGATATTGGAAGTGTTAATTTCCTAATATTGACCAAGTGTAACAGTGTCAGCAATAAGCACACTCAAAAGTTTGGGCCCATATAGACACTCTCCCAGTGTTAAATGTAATGTTTAGATTTAACACTGGAGACTTTGCTTTGTGGGAATATATAGGGAAGACCCCCTAAAATCTATTTATTTACAGGTTTTTGTGGGATTCGTAGAAGGAAACTTCACCACTCTTTGTATAGTACACAGTGACAGTAGCCATATAATGCATGAGGCTGTGAGAGACTCAAGGCTGTGAGTTTTTTTTTATATGAATGGATTACATTTTTATTCATAAGTTCAACACCGCAGAAGGAGGAGGACAATGTGTTTTTGATGGGACTACTGCCGTTGCATAACAAAAGTAGTGACGAATGAAAATCAACAGACAAAAGTTGCTGAAGCAAGAGAAGCTCAAAAATGCTATTTTGTGTGTGTGTGTGTGTGTGTGTTTGTGTCTGTATGGGAGGGGGGGGTAGAAAGACAAAAGACATCTTCTCAGTGATAGATGATAGGGGATGCAGTGTCATCAATTGAAGTTAGCTGTCTTCCTTGGGCACACATCGCTAACTTTAAAAAATGGTGGGTTAAGGATGCCAGCAATTTATTGATAGGTAAATACCCTTCAGGAACGCATAGTCTGAGACTGTGTCCCAAACTACAACCTATTCCCTATATACTGCACTACTTTTGACCAGACCCTTATGAGCCTTGGTCAAAAGTAGCGCACTACATAGGGAAATAGGGTGGCATTTGGGACAAACAAAGAGTTGAGACAGTTTTATGGAAGGGGTTCAGCAGGGAACCCAGCCAACTGTGCATTGTCAGAATTCCTTTGTTTAGGATCCATCGCACCAAACAATAGTGTCGTGTGTGTGTGTGTGTGTTTGTGTGCAAGAGTTTGCCTCTGAAAACTGTAGTTTGTGCCACAAAAAGGCCAACTAAACAACAACAATTTCTATTTTGAAACTTTTCTCTGACAAACCTCAATGAAAAGTCTGTCAACCACCCGAGCCACTGCCTGTTCACCCCGCTGTCATCCAGAAGGCGAGGTCAGTACAGGTGCATCAAAGCTGGGACCGAGAGACTGAAAAACAGCTTCTATCTCAAGGCCATCAGACTGTTAAACAGCCACCACTAACATTGAGTGGCTGCTGCCAACACACTGTCAATGACACTGACTCAACTCCAGCCACTTTAATAATGGGAATTGATGGGAAATTATGTAAATATATCACTAGCCACTTTAAACAATGCTACCTTTTATAATGTTACTTACCCTACATTATTCATCTCATATGCATACGTATATACTGTACTCTATATCATCGACTGCATCCTTATGTAATACATGTATCACTAGCCACTTTAACTATGCCACTTGGTTTACATACTCATCTCATATGTATATACTGTACTCGATATCATCTACTGTATCTTGCCTATGCTGCTCTGTACCATCACTCATTCATATATCCTTATGTACATATTCTTTATCCCCTTACACTGTGTATAAGACAGTAGTTTTTTGGAATTGTTAGTTAGATTACTTGTTCGTTATTACTGCATTGTCGGAACTAGAAGCACAAGCATTTCGCTACACTCGCATTAACATCTGCTAACCATGTGTATGTGACAAATAACATTTTATTTAGAATTTTTTTTTTTGATTTTGTCTTGTGTGGTAGGACTGTGTGATGTTGTACACTCCAGTTATTTTCTTTCACAATGATTCTCCTCACTTCAACCTAAAACGCATAACACTTTGTATTCTCTGATCGGAGCAAGATAAAGGAAGTGGTTATGGGCCAATTGTAATCAGACAACATTATGAAACGGGATGAGAAAGCTTCTTAACTTTGAGCCATACAGAAATATCATTCCCATTAAAGCTTTTAATCATGTCTTCCTCTACAACAGCAGGGAGCATCACAGAGCCAGGTGAGTATTATAAATGTGTGTTTTGTGTGTTTTGTGTGTGTGTGTGTGTGCGCTTTTGTTTTGTTCCATTCTGCTGAGATGTTCGTTTTTCCAGAGGCATAGTGGGCTATGAATGAACAAACATCTGGAAGCTAATTAATACACAGTTATTGTACATGACCAGATTCCTTGTTCACAGGTGATTATTTAACGTCCATCTAAATACTGACGTCTTGATACTATTTTGGATGAATAAAATGGAGACATTTATATTACTGATGTGCATATTCTATTTGATTATGGATCATCAAAATGGAATAGAGTTATTCACATTACTTCATATGTTTTAATGAGTCCACTGATAGATAATAACCAATGCATCAGATTTAACTAACAATGACAGCTATTTGATTATGGATTCATTTGATTTCTTTTCACTAATTGTGGATCATCAAAATTGAATCACTCCTATTATGTACTATATGCTGAGAGAGAGAGAGAGGTATGTGTTTTTACTGTTAATTATATGTACAGTAACTGTGTTGATAGCTCGTTATTGTTTTAATTTCTTCAGAAAGTGGGAAAGTATGTAAACGAGAATTTGCAGGGAATGTTGTTTGTCAGTGCACAACTCACATAATATACTGTATGCAAAAGGTAATATTTGGCTAATGGTACAGTATGTATTTTTACATACAGTACTGTCAGTTGTAACCTCAAGGTTAGAGAGGCGTAGCCGGAGGGTTGTGGGTGTCAATACGTGCGAATACGTGCTACTTACCTCCATTTTTGCTCCCAGAATGTGTTGTATGTTTTGTTGCATGTCAAGTTGGGTACTGTACCAGTAAAATAGAGGAAAACGTCTGTGCAAATGGATCAATACAGGTTGTATGTATGTTTAGTTACTGTACTGAAACAATAACAAGAGTAAACATTCATTACAGTGCGATGCAGAGTAGTCAATGGGATTCAGCAACACTAACGACATAATCAATACACCTCTATTACTTTTTAATTAGGATTTAATAGCACTCATCCACACATACTGTATTTAGGTAGCCTAGTGGTTAGGGCGTTGGGCCAGTAACCGAAAGGTTGCTGGATCAAATCCTCCAAGCTGACAAGGTAAAAAATCTGTTGTTCTACCCCTGAGCAAGGCAGTTAACCCACGGTTCCCTGGGTGCTGTGGATGTTGATTATGACAGCCCGCCACGCACCTCTCTGATTCAGAGGGGCTGGGTTAAATGCAGAAGATGCATTTCATTGTAGAACTGACGAGTTATCCCCCTTTTCCTTATACACCTCATTAGTTTTTATGTTTATGGGAGACATTAGATTGATGTATAAGTGTGTTCCGTGTAATGGACAAGTCCAAAGAAATCTATTCAAAGCTTGTTTGGCTTGTTTAACTTTGGGAATCATATCAGCATCCCAAAATGGCCCCCTATTCGCTGTATAGTGCACAACTTTGGAACAGAGCCCTATGTGCCCTGGTCAAAAGTGGTGCACTATATATGGAATAGGGGGGCATTTGGGAAACAGCCAGGTAGTGATGATGAAACAGACAGAAACAGTGAAGTTGTTCTTCATGTTTTTAGTGCTGCCATGTGGAAAATTAGCCACGGTCTCTGAGTAAAAGCCAGAGCTGTTGTAATGGCGGTTTGGCGGTGTAACGATGTGTGCTGAGAGTCGGGAAGCATGTTCAGGGACTTCAGTGCTCTGTGGGAATGATTCTATTGTCCCCCCCGAAAAAATGCCTTTGTTGCTACGAAGAAGTTTCATAAACAAATGAAGCTTCATGTCCAAAAGGAAAAACATTGAAAACTTTGACACTTTTCTTTAAATGACACATAGATTGATAGTTTGAGTCCTTTTATTAAACTGTGTTTTAGAGACGAGAATCTCCCAATAGAGGACCAGAGACGTATAAATCATTAACGACCCTCCATCTTTGTTTTGCTCTCTCTCTTTCTGTCTTTTTCTTTCCCTTTTCTCCATCCCACCCTGTGTTCTCTCATTCTTAACAGCTCTGAGAAAATGCCTCTGCCTGTGTCTGTCTGTTGGCCTCTCTCTTAGGGAGTGAGTGGGCGCTGGCTCTATTGCTTCTTGTGGCATGCTTGCTGTATCAATAGATATTCACCCTCAATCCTCATTTCTGTTCAGTTGGGAGAAAACACTGAACAAAGATGCGTTTTCCCTACGATGTGCCTCATGGAATACAACCATTCATTTTGGTTCAACTACTGCGTGTCAGGAAACAGCCACAAACAAGGAAAACACCCACAAGGACTCTTTTGAACCCCTCGGGTTTAGCCTCTCGTACTCGGCTGATAACACTGAGTTCTCTCTTTCCTAGAGTCTGGCTGACAGGTATCAGTGCAGGGTCGGCCATTGCGCCTACTTTATGCAGATTGGCAGTGCTCTAGCACAATGACATGGCATGAATCATTCATGCTGCAAAAGATGACACAGCAAGGTTGTGTGTGTGTGTGTGTGTGTGTGTGTGTGTGTGTGTGTGTGTGTGTGTGTGTGCATCTGAGTGTGACTGTGGGCATTTGTATGTGCTGGTCTCATGGTCACTCAGAGTGTCTGCACTGGCGTAGATGTCTACAATCCTCAGCTTCACTTCTGTCAAACTTGACCTTCTTGGTCACATCTGGCTTGTCATGAACAGCCTCAGACATCTCCAAAAACGTGTTGTGTTTTCTGATTACACACTATACAGCAATGTCTACTCAGGTTCTGAACCTATCACTGCCCCTGTGTCTGTGTCTGCTTTGTGTCCATTTCTGTGTTTTTGATATGTTGTCCCCAGAAGAAAGGGAAATCTAAAAAGAGGAACCTAAAAGTAACGTGGTGGTTGAGGCTGGGACATGTTCTTTTCCTTTTTAAATGTTTATTTGAATCCTGAGAACTGAGTGCAGACCTGGGTTCAAATACTGTATGAAATCATTTAGAATTCAAGCTGTGCTTGATTGAGCTTGCCTGTTGCAATATAACATCTCCAGGCAGGCTACTAAAGCAAATGCTTAAAGTATTTGAAATGTGTCAAGTAGTGTTTGAACCCAGGTCTGGCACATCTGATGTGCACGTAACAGTCTGTACTAATGTAATAACCTCAGTGTTGTGTGTGTGTGTGTGTGTGTGTGTGTGTGTGTGTGTGTGTGTGAGAGAAAGCGTTTGCTTCTGAATACCGTAGCCACGCCAAACTCACCTAAACAATCTATAGATCTATAGAGCTACAGTCAAAAGTAGTGCACTATGTAGGGAATAGGGTGCCATTTGGGACAAATTTCCAAAATGTTCTTGGGAAAAGCAGAATTTTCCCCCCGACCAAATCATGTGTAAGTTCAATTGAACTGGTACACTATTTGATATGAGCAATACATTCGAAGGGTGAACAACTGAAGTGAAAGCACGGGAGGTGCCACTCCCTCCACTGTTACTGTTGTTTGGATAAAACCAGCAAAAGAATGTGCCTGGTTGCTTCATTTGAGATATGCATCGAATTTGACTATCAGTAAATATTAGGTGAATAACGTGTGATTTACATTCATTGAAAAAAGAACACCGTTTCATGTCTCATAGTCATTATGTATTTTTCCCTGATGTTATGTTGACGTCAAGATTGTGACCTCAGGGCTGTTTTCCTGTACACATACTTTCACATAACACTTTGTATTCTCTGATCGGAGCAAGATAAAGGAAGTGGTTATGGGCCAATTGTAATCAGACAACATTATGAAACGGGATGAGAAAGCTTCTTAACTTTGAGCCATACAGAAATATAATTCCCATTACAGTTTTTTTCAATTGTTTAAGCACAATTTTGAAAACAGGGCACGGTTTTTCAAAACACTACACACAATTAGCACAACCCTACACCAAAGTAGCACAACACTTCAGATCATTTGCAAAATGGAACACTTTTGTCAAAACTGTACAGGACTTCATAAAAATAATATTTTGTTACAATACAAAACACACACAATTCGTATGACTTCCATCTTTTTGAACCAGTTACACACTGCTGTTGCTAACCTAAAACACTTTTAGCAAGTCTAATTGTCAGTGATTCGAGTACTGTAAATGAAGTACACAGAGAAAGTGCAACTGTACAAACACTACACAAGACCAATGCTGCAGACTGAGGAAAACGTCATCTATTTCTCTCCATATACCCAAATCAGTCAACATGTCAAAACATGGAGAATCACAACAAAACATGTCCCAGTTTTCATGCTACTACAGTAGTGTGCATAACACTGTTAGCTCAGCAAACAGACAAACGTAAAACACTGTATCCAGTACAGTTTACATTTACAGTAAATAACAACAACAACAAACTCAAAAAAAATCATCTGAAAAAAAACTGACAATATTGTACAGAAAATACTACAGTAAACATATTATACATTATCTCTTCGTCTAGCTGGATCTGTCCAGAGAATTTCATCAACATCACAAGCAATATCGTCATTAGCAAGACAACGCGGGAAGAACCGTCTTGAATGTCGAATGCATCCTTGCACACCTGCGGCGTCGACTTGGTCACAGTCGTCCTCCATGGCCTAAATGAGGGGTACCTGAGCCTGGGGCTGGAGATCGTAAACCTTCCTGGCCTGAATGAGGGGTACCTGAGCCTGGGGCTGGAAATCGTAAACCTTCCTGGCCTGAATGAGGGGTACCTGAGCCTGGGGCTGGAGATCGTAAACCTTCCTGGCCTGAATGAGGGGTACCTGAGCCTGGGGCTGGAGATCGTAAACCTTCCTGGCCTGAATGAGGGGTACCTGAGCCTGGGGCTGGAAATCGTAAACCTTCCTGGCCTGAATGAGGGGTACCTGAGCCTGGGGCTGGAAATCGATAAACCTTCCTGGCCTGAATGAGGGGTACCTGAGCCTGGGGCTGGAGATCGTAAACCTTCCTGGCCTGAATGAGGGGTACCTGAGCCTGGGGCTGGAAATCGTAAACCTTCCACCGCCATGCAGAGAACAACTCTTCGATAGGGTTTAGAAATGGAGAGTATGGTGGAAGGTATAGTACTGTCAACTGTGGATGGTGTTGAAACCAGTTCTGGACCAAAGCAGAGCGGTGGAATGACACATTGTCCCAGATGACCGTGTATTGCATCTGGTGCATTTCATTACCTGCTGTCACGATGTGGTGCAGTCGGGCCAAAAATGCGAGAATGTGAGGTGTGTTGTAAGGGCCCATTTTGACGGAGGACAACCCCATGCTGTGAAATGGCAGTGCAAAGGGTGATGTTACCCCCACGTTGTCCTGGGACATTGATTATAGCCTTGTGGCCAATGATATTTCTGCCTCTCCTTCTTGCTTTTGTGAGGTTGAACCCTGTCTCATCAATATACATGAATTCATGCAGGATTTCCTCAGCATCTATCTGCAAAACTCCCTGAAATACAGTGAAGCCGTTTGACCCCCTCTGAATTCCGCTCAAAAGGCACTCGATAAAGTTGTTTCATTTGAACCAGATGTCTTTTCAGGATTCGTGCCAGTGTTGACTGAGAGACCTGATGGACATTATTGAAAATGGCATGGTCACCGATAATGTTGGCTTGTAGTTCTCTGAGCCTGATTATTGCATTATTGGCCAAAACCATGTTTATTATCTCTCTCTTGTTCTTGCGTGAATATGGGCCCCCTTCCTCCTTGTCGTGCCCGACCCTCAATCCTATGTAGAGAATAATACATGTAACTTACTGTACAATGTCCCCGGAAGGGGTATCACAAGTGCTGATATGGTGCAGACTATTGATTATTGTAACTGTAGACAGATCTATTACCTGTTTTCCGGTCGAAAAGCCCTTATGACAGATGCCACTGTATATCTGCTAAGATTTGGCTGAACTCTCAGTCCAGCCTCCCTCAGCGTCAATCCGTGGTTCACAACATGGTCCACTAGTGTTGCACGAATGTCATTTGATGAGTTTGGTCCTCTTCTTCTTTGTGCACGTTCTCCTCCTGCTTCAGGTCTTCCTCAACCTCTGGCTCGGCCTCTGCCTCTTCCTCTAATCTCCTTCTCTGTGTACTCCTCCTCTCTCCCTCACTCTTCTTCTGACTCCTTCCATTTTGGTTGAAGGCAGGTGAACCTACCTGCTGCATTTTTATAGTGCTTAAACCTGATTGGTGCGTCTACAATTTAGCAGTCGTGTTTGTGCACCTGATGGCTGTGTTAAACAGATTGGCTAATAGGTGTGGTAATTTGACAGTCAGTGCTTTGGAATTGCAAAGAAGTGACATCATGATATACATCTGTGTCTGATGTATACAAGTGTGTTTAGTGTTTTGCAAATCACTGTGTGTTATGTTTTGCAAATAGTGTGAAGCTGACAATGTGCTTACAGTTGTGCAAATCTAGCCTTGTGTTTTGCTCCTTGAGTGTAAGGTTTTGCTAATTGTGGGATAAGTTACATTTTAGTGTGTAAGCAGTCGTAAAAAACTGTAAAGCTTTTAATCATGTCTTCCTCTACAACAGCAGGGAGCATCACAGAGCCAGGTGAGTAAATACAGTGTTTTATTTGGCGTGTGTGTGTGTGTGTGTGTGTGTGTGTGTGTCCACGGCATGGGTGTGCACGTTTGTTTTAAAACGCCATTCCTTTGTGCTGATATGCACATTTTTCCAGAGGCGTAGTGGGCTAGGAATGAATGAACATCTGGAAGCTAATTAATACCCAGTTATTGTACATGACCAGATCCCCTGTTCGCAGGTGATTTCTTCACATGTATTTGAATGCTGATGTCTTGATCAGAATGAAACTATTTTGGATGAATAAAATTGATACATGTATATTACTGATGTGCATATTCTATTTGATTATGGATCATTAAAATGGAATAGAGTTATTCAAATTACTTCATATTTTTTAATGAGTCCACTGATAGATAATAACCAATGCATCAGATTTAACTAACAATGACAGCTATTTGATTATGGATTCATTTGGATGGATTTTCTTTCTAATAATGACCTATTCCTATTTGATTGTGGATCATCAAAATGGAATAGAGAGAGCGAGAGGGAGAGATGTGAGAGCCATCTGTGTTTTTCCTCTTGATTATGATCATACACAGTATTGTTATTGTTCTAGTTTCTTCAGAAAATGGGAAAATGTGTAAACAATAACTTGCTACTGTTAGACTGCAGGGAATGCAGCATGTCAAAGCACCACAATACTGGCTGCTAAAGCTAATGTTTGCTAATGATACATTATGTATTTTTACATACAGTAGTTGTACAAGCTAAATTGTCCAATATAATATTCCCAATACAATTTCCATCCTTCAATTGGAAAGGAAAAGGTGCAAAGCTTTTATAAGATCTTAGTTTTATTAAACAAGTTTTATCAGGTGTGAAGGTAAGACCCAGATGCAGACAACAAATTAACAATGGTTTAATAATTCAACAGGGACAGGCAAAGGTACAGGTCGGCAGGCAGGCTCAGGGGCAGGCAGAGTGGTCAGGCAGTCAGGCTCAGAGTCAGGACAGGCAAGGTTCAAAACCAGGAGAGCCAGAAAACGAGAGACTGGAAAAAGCAGAAGCTGAGACACAAAAACACTGGTTGACTTGACGAACTGGCAACAGACAAACAGAGAACACAGATATAAATACATAGGGGATAATGGGGAAGATTGGCGACAATCACAAAGACAGGTGAAACAGATCAGCGTGTGACATGTTTAAAATATCCTAATCCATTAGCCACAAGTGAGTGGTGAAATGTTAGTATTGGCACGTACAAATCAAATCAAATTGTATTGGTCACATACACATGGTTAGCAGATGCAATTGCGAGTTTCGCAAAATGCTTGATCCAAGAAGAAAAATAATAATCAATGTATTTGTCGTTCTTCTGGTTACAAAAAAATGTAAATAAGCATTTATGAATACGAATTCTGATCATTCAAATCTCAAGAAACCAAGAGCATGGTATGAATGGTAAGCAATGATCTGGTATGGTCAAAAGACTGTGCTGCCATTCCAGTCACTCCCAGTAGGCCTTGGAGACTGCAGGCCATTTAACTGTATGCCCAGTCAGCCTGTCGAGGCGGAACACACCCATGACAGTGGCAAACACACATGCAACAGAAATTCCTTATGAATCTGGAACATACAAATATACAATATAACCTGTTTGGCACCTGCAGTAGTGTTTAGGATTAGGCTTATTAGGATCCCCATTAGCTGTTGCACATGCAGCAGCTCCTCTTTATCGGGTCCACATAAAGTGTAGAATACATGCCAGAACATGTGATAATATTACATTCAATTCACAATGTAAATCAAATCAAATAAGAATTAGCTATATATTGTCAAGACACCAATAGACACCAAAAATCATATTTACACACTGTTCTTATGTAGATGTTCATGTACTTACATGAAGTACAGTTAAGTTAGATCTTTAGAAAGAGGAGAGGTGCTGTGACACAAGATGCTTTTGAATCTGTTTTTTGTTTGTTGAGCTAAGCTAGAGAGATATCCTATGTGCTACCTACTGCCATTGTTGTTCCCATTCTGTGTTGTTGTGTGTCAAGCTGAAAATAGATAGAACGTAGGTACAAATTGTTAGGTTCTTATTTTTCAAGGTAAATAACTCACGGACACTAGAGAAGCTTTAACCAAGTTTAATCATTCCCCAAAGGTTCTGTACAGCTGAAAACAGACAACTCAACATTTGTCCCACTCAGATATATATATCCCACTTAAGACACTCCTCCTTCTTACAGTTAATGGCTCCACAGGAAAGAAGGTAACCAGATATTAACCCTGATTACTCCCTTAAGGGGAACTGACCTCAACCCTCACCTCCTGACATACAACTGTGTTGTAGAGTTGAGAATTGTCTACAGGAGAAGCAGATCAATGATCCCTCATCATTGTTTTTCTTCTCTCTCTCTCTCTTAGAGGAGTCTCACAATCCCTCTATCAGAATCATATTGGATGACTTTTTTCCTTTTGGAAATGAATTGTTTTTGTAGAATTGTGTCACCCAATCAGAATACTATTAGAACTTGGAATTCTTAAGTGAACAAATTAAATAATAGTTTGTTCCAGTACAATATAACAAAAAGATAGAATATAAGAGCTGCAGGACAACAAATAGTGACAAGTGCAACCTTTCAGCCTATCACTTTGTGAGAAATGTTGGTTGTTTCCGCAGCCTTCAAACGGAGGGCACGTTATGGCTCAAACTCTTTACCGCACTGATGACCATTTATGGGCATTTCTTTTGTAACAACGCTGACTCTGTGTGAAATCAGTGTGAAGAGATATTATGAAGTTTCTGTGGAAAATGTCTTCATCGGAGGTTTTAAAAGGGAACTTCACTTGTGTGTTGTGTGTGGCCTGCGTGTGGCCTGCGTGTGGCCTGCGATTGTCTGCATGCGTTTGGTACAGAATGTGTGTGTCCTCTCAGTACATTTCTGCCCTCTGTCTGTGACCAACTGGAAGAGACACTGTTTTAACTATCTAATCACATTCACCTCAGTCAGGGTGTTGGAACTGGTCTGGTTTCTCTCTTCAATCAGGTTGTTGTGACTGATGACTGATCTGTAATTGGTCTGTCTCTTTCTAAAACTGGTCTCTGTCTTCAGTCAGGGTTTTTCTAACTGATGGCCTCTTTCCTCAGGTGAGTTGGTCTTAGAAACTAAGAAGACTCTTTCTGCAGGTGAGTTGGTCTTAGAAACTAAGAAGACTCTTTCTGTAGATGAGTTGGTCTTAGAAACTAAGAAGACTCTTTCTGTAGATGAGTTGGTCTTAGAAACTAAGAAGACTCTTTCTGTAGATGAGTTGGTCTTAGAAACTAAGAAGACTCTTTCTGCAGGTGAGTTGGTCTTAGAAACTAAGAAGACTCTTTCTGTAGATGAGTTGGTCTTAGAAACTAAGAAGACTCTTTCTGTAGATGAGTTGGTCTTAGAAACTAAGAAGACTCTTTCTGCAGGTGAGTTGGTCTTAGAAACTAAGAAGACTCTTTCTGCAGGTGAGTTGGTCTTAGAAACTAAGAAGACTCTTTCTGCAGATGAATTGGATTAATAAGCTAAGAACCTCTTAGAGACCCGTTATCTGCAATAACAACTAAAACAGATAAACGCAGGACTGCCGGTAATTTGTAGGAATTATAACGTTTACCTAAAGTGGACAGACAGGCCTATGATCCCAGTCAGAGTGAGAACACAGTAAGAGCTATGAAGAGTCTCTTCCCTCTGTTATAAAATATGTGTTTATAGTTTTCATTGCATTTTTGTGTGTGTGTGTGTGTGTGTGTGTGTGTTAGGTTGACCTCCCGGTCCGTTCTTTGGAGAAGTGTCTTCTACCTCTTTGTCTTGGTGTTGGTCTCATGGTCCCTCGGTGTCTGCACTGCCGTAGATGTCCACAATCATCTCCTCAGCTTCACTTCTGTCAAACTTGACCTTCTTGGTCACATCTGGCTTGTCATGAATAGCCTCAGACATCTCCAACAATGCATTGTGTTTTCTGACTATATAGTGTACTATACAGCAATGTCTACTCAGGTTCTGAACCGATCACTGCGTCTGTGTCTGTGTCTGACTTGTGTTCATTTCATAGACTAAGTGTTTTTGATATGTTGTCCCCAGAAGAAAGGGAAATGTTAAAAGAGGAAGATAAAGTAACATGGTGGTTGAGGTTGGGACATGTTCTTTTCCTTTAAACATATTAATCTGATACCTGAGTCGATAGTGTAGACTTACCAGACCTGGGATGAAATACTGTATGAAAATATGAGAATGGCTTAGCAATGAGAACTTCCAAAAGGACTAATTTGAGGTTAAAAAAAAATGAGTTGGAGCAGTCAACAAATAAAGACAGGTTGATTTCTTATTGCTCACTTTAATATACAGTGGGGCAAAAAAGTATTTAGTCAGCCACCAATTGTGCATGTTCTTCCACTTAAAAAGATAAGAGAGGCCTGTAATTTTCATCATAGGTACACTTCAACTATGACAGACAAAATGAGATTTTTTTTTCTCCAGAAAATCACATTGTAAGATTTCTAATGAATTTATTTGCAAATTATGGTGGAAAATAAGTATTTGGTCAATAACAAAAGTTTATCTCAATACTTTGTTATGTACCCTTTGTTGGCATTGACAGAGGTCAAACGTTTTCTGTAAGTCTTCACAAGGTTTTCACACACTGTTGCTGGTATTTTGGCCCATTCCTCCATGCAGATCTCCTCTAGAGCAGTGATGTTTTGGGGCTGTTGCTGGGCAACACGGACTTTCAACTCCCTCCAAAGATTTTCTATGGGGTTGAGATCTGGAGACTGGCTAGGCCACTCCAGGACCTTGAAATGCTTCTTACGAAGCCACTCCTTCGTTGCCCGGGTGGTGTGTTTGAGATCATTGTCATGCTGAAAGACCCAGCCACGTTTCATCTTCAATGCCCTTGCTGATGGAAGGAGGTTTTCACTCATAATCTCACGATACATGGCCCAATTCTTTCCTTTACACGGATCAGTCGTCCTGATCCCTTTGCAGAAAAACTGCCTCAAAGCATGTTTCCACCCCCATGCTTCACAGTAGGTATGGTGTTCTTTGGATGCAACTCAGCATTCTTTGTCCTCCAAACACGACGAGTTGAGTTTTTACCAAAAAGTTATATTTTGGTTTCATCTGACCATATGACATTCTCCCAATCTTCTTCTGGATCATCCAAATGCTCTCTAGCAAACTTCAGATGGGCCTGGACATGTACTGGCTTAAGCAGGGGGACACGTCTGGCACTGCAGGATTTGAGTCCCTGGCGGCGTAGTGTGTTACTGATGGTAGGCTTTGTTACTTTGGTCCCAGCTCTCTGCAGGTCATTCACTAGGTCCCCCCGTGTGGTTCTGGGATTTTTGCTCACCGTTCTTGTGATCATTTTGACCCCACGGGGTGAGATCTTGCATGGAGCCCCAGATCGAGGGAGATTATAAGTGGTCTTGTATGTCTTCCATTTCCTAATAATTGCTCCCACAGTTGATTTCTTCAAACCAAGCTGCTTACCTATTGCAGATTCAGTCTTCCCGGCCTGGTGCAGGTCTACAATTTTGTTTCTGGTGTCCTTTGACAGCTCTTTGGTCTACAATGTGATTTTCTGGATTTTCTTTTTTCATTTTGTCTGTCATAGTTGAAGTGTACCTATGATGAAAATTACAGGCCTCTCTCATCTTTTTAAGTGGGAGAACTTGCACAATTGGTGGCTGACTAAATACTTTTTTGACATCTTCATCAAGTTGACATCTTCCTCAGAGTGACCTGACCATTGCACATAGATCCTATTTATAGCCTAGTGGCCCATTGAGACACAACAATGTACAACAATTATAATGATAATATGTTCCAAGGTAAATTGCAAATTATAGCACAAAATAAGATAAACAGTGTGTCTCATTCATCAATAGGCCATGTCAAAATATACATAGGGATATTTGGGTGTCTGTGAATCCAGAGTCACCGATACCCCAAAAAATCAAGGCAACAACATTATAGAGGGGATTTTTTTTTTAGGTCACCTGTACTCCACACACAGAGACACGTACAAAGCTCTCCCTCGCCCTCCATTTGGTCAATCTGACCACAACTCTATCCTCCTGATTCCTGCTTACAAGCAAAAATTAAAGCAGGAAGCACCAGTGACTCGGTCTATTAAAAAGTGGTCAGATGAAGCAGATGCTAAACTACAGGACTGTTTTGCTATCACAGTCTGGAACATGTTCCAGGATTCTTCTGATGGCATTGAGGAGTACACCACATCAGTCACTGGCTTTATCAATAAGTGCATTGAGGAGTACACCACATCAGTCACTGGCTTTATCAATAAGTGCATTGAGGACGTCGTCCCCACAGTGACTGTACGTACATACCCCAACCAGAAGCCATGGATTACAGGCAAGATTCACACTGAGCTAAAGGGTAGAGCTGCCGCTTTCAAGGTGCAGGACTCTAACCCGGAAGCTTACAAGAAATCCTGCTATGCCCTGCGACGAACCATCAAACAGGCAAGCGTCAATACAGGGCTAAGATTGAATAATACTACACCGTGTCCGATGCTCGTCTTATGTGGCAGGGCTTGCAAACTATTACAGACTACAAAGGGAAGCACAGCTGCGAGCTGCCCAGTGACACGAGCCTACCAGACGAGCTAAATCACTTCTATGCTTGCTTCGAGGCAAGCAACACTGAGGCATGCATGAGAGCATCAGCTGTTACGGATGACTGTGTGATCACGCTCTCCGTAGCCGATGTGAGTAAGAACTTTAAACAGGACAACATACACAAGGCTGCGGGGCCAGACGGATTACCATGACGTGTACTCCGGGCATATGCTGACCAACTGGCAGGTGTCTTCACTGACATGTTCAACATGTCCCTGATTACGTCTGCAATACCAACATGTTTCAAGCAGACCATCATAGTCCCTGTACACAAGAACACAAAGGCAACCTGCCTAAATGACTACAGACCCGTAGCACTCACGTCCGTAGCCATGAAGCACTTTGAAAGGTTGGTAATGGCTCACATCAACACCATTATCCCAGAATAACTAGACACACTCCAATTTGCATACCGCCCAAACAGATCCACAGATGATGCAATCTCTATTGCACTCCACACTGCCCTTTCCCACCTGGACAAAAGGGACACTTATGTGAGAATGCTATTCATTGACAACAGCTCAGCGTTCAACACCATAGTACCCTCAAAGCTCATCACTAAGCTAAGGATCCTGGGACTAAACACCTCCCTCTGCAACCGGATCCTGTTCTTCCTGACGGGCCACCCCCAGGTGGTGAGGGCAGGTAGAAACACATCTGCCACGCTAATCCTCAACACTGGAGCTCCCCAGGGGTGCATGCTCAGTCCCCTCCTGTACTCCCTGTTCACCCATGACTGCATGGCCAGGTACAACTCCAACACCATCATTAAGTTTGCAGACGACACAACAGTGGTAGGCCTGATCACAGACAATGACGAGACAGCCTATATGGATGAGGTCAGAGACCTGGCCGTGTGGTGCCAGAATAACAACCTATACCTCAACGTAACCAAGACTAAGGAGATGGACTGTGGACTACAGGAAAAGGAGGACCGAGCAAGCCCCCATTGTCATCGGTGGGGCTGTAGTGGAGCAGGTTGAGAGCTTCAAGTTCCTCGGTGTCCACATCAACAACAAACTAGAATTGGTCCAAACACACCAAGACAGTTGTGAAGAGGGCACGACAAAGCCTATTCCCTCTCAGGAAACTAAAAAGATTTGGCATGGGTTCTGCGATCCTCAAAAGGATCTAGAGCTGCAACATTAAGAGCATCCTGACTGGTTGCATCACTGCCTGGTACAGCAATTGCTCGGCCTCTGATCGCAAGGCACTACAGAGGATAGTGCGTACGGCCAATTCCATCACTGGAGCTAAGCTGCCTGTCATCCAGGACCTTTACATCAGGCGGTGTCAGAGGAAAGCCCTAAAAATTGTCAAAGACCCCAGCCACCCTAGTCATAGACTACTACCGCATGGCAAGCGGTACCGGAGTGCCAAGTCTAGGACAACAAGGCTTCACAACAGCTTTTACCCCCAAGCCATAAGACTCCTGAACTGGTAATCAAATGGCTACCCGGGCAATTTGCATTGTGTGCCCCCCCAACCCCCCAAACCCTCTTTTTACGCTGCTGCTACTCTCTGTTTATCATATATCCATAGTCACTTTAACTATACATTCATGATCATACTACCTCAATTGGGCCGACCAACCAGTGCTCCCGCACATTGGCTAACCGGGCTATCTGCATTGAGTCCCGCAACCCACCACCCACCAACCCCTCTTTTACGCTACTGCTACTCTCTGTTCATCATATATGCATAGTCACTATTACCATATCAACATGTACATACTACCTCAATCAGCCTGATAGGCCTGACTAACCGATGTCTGTATGTAGCCTCGCTACTTATATTGGCTCGCTACTGTATATAGCCTGTCTTTTTACTGTTGTTTTATTTCTTTACTTACCTATTGTTCACCTTACACCGTTTTTGAGCCTGTAAGTAAGCATTTCACTGTAAGGTTGTATACACCTGTTGTATTCGGCGCACGTGACATATAAACTTGGATTACATTTGATAGATATGAGCACAGTGAAAAATCATGAATTCGTATAATCATTTAATAACTTGTTCCAGGGAAAATGGCAAAATATAGCACAAAATAATAAGATAAAGAGTTTGTCTCGTTAATCAATAGGCCATTTCAAAATATACATAGGGGATATTTGGGTGTCTGTGAATCCGGAGACAACGAGACCCAATAAATCAAGGCATCAACATTATAGAAATGAGCACAGAGAAAAATCATGAATTCACCCCTCTGGATCCAGTGTCTAAGGAGTACTGCCAGAATGCCTCTCTGTATGAAATCATTTAAAATACTTCTGTTGCAACAGAAAAGCCCCAGTACCCACCTGGCTCTGAAGGCAGGCTAAAGCAAACGCTCAAAGATATTGAAAAATTTCAAGTTGTATTTGAACCCAGGTCTCACATTTATCAGATGTGCAACTATCAGGAGTCGACTGTACTGACTTAACAACCTCATACTGGTCCCTTCTATCTGTTCTAATGCAGCTGTTTACTTTTTGTGTTGTTGTGTCTCAATCATTGTCTGTGTCTGATGTGTCCATTTAACTACTGAAGACAGGAAGCTACTAATGCATCCCAGGAAGTACTGTAAATGGGAATTTGATTCATATGTTCAGAATGAAAAGAACATAAATGAGTAGGGATGGAGACAGAATGAGAGCGGGAGAGTCAGAGAGAGAGAGATAGAGAAGGGGAGATGGTGGATGGGTAGTTACAGGAGGTTATTGTTACACAACTCACAAATCCAGATACGTTTTAGTGCACAATTTAAATCATTCCATGTCTTTTCAGGCTGATCTTGTCCATTTTGTAATTCAACACAGTCCTCCTCCGGAAAGCTTGAAAGACTTCGTCCATTATTAGGCTGGTCGATTATCCAGTAACTATGTTAACACAGAGAACCAGACAGTCACACTGTCAGTTAAACATCATCCTAAATAAAAGACATAATGCCTGTGTTTCTTCAGCTTTAAAGCCACACGCTGTCTGATGTGGGCAACCAACAAAAAGTAAAAAACATACTGTATATATAGTGTTTCTTGAAGAAAATAATGCTTGGTTTCTATGATTCATCTATAGAGCTCATTGAATGACATCTATGAAGGGAAACATTTGTTTTTATGAAGATGATCTGAGGCAATATCATTTATTTTCAAAGTATACATATAACAACTGGTCAAATCTCTCACCTTGTTCTCAGTGGTGTGCCGTCAACCCATTTCCAGGACCCCTCAGTCTCTCTGTCAGTCAGACCGATCCAGGCTCTCTTGTTGAGGGCAAATAGAAATCTCTGTTGTTGAGAAAGATAAATGAACACCGATCAAAAGATGTTTATCATGTCTCTCTCTCTATGTATTTATCTATCTCCCCCCACTCTCTCACCTGTTTCTCTCTGCTGTTTACGATCACCAGGTCTGCTCCTCTCTCCACACAGTCCTGTCTGCTCTCACTCCAGGTTTTACTCTCAGAAGAGACGAAGTACCAACAGGATTCAAACTTGTTCCAGCCTTCAGAACAGGTTAGTTAAAACATTCATTGGCATCTCATTGTTCTTCACTCATTAATGAAAGAATACAAAAAGCATTTTAGTACGCGTTCAGGGCCGTAACCAGGGATTGAGTTTCAATATCTTTTTAAAAATGCTAAAAAAATGCTTTTTGGAGAACAGCAAAAACAAGCAAAACGTTACCCCAGCCTTTATCACCTTGGCTGCTGTAGGTTCTTTCACCTCAGTTGATCTACAAACACACAGCCTAATAGCTATACAACATTAATATTATACCCCGGAAAGGGGAGAAATATGAGAAATGAGTTACACTGACAAGTAGCGTCAGTGACTGTTCAGTCAGTTGTAGTATTGAAATGTGTAATTCATCATCTCTTTACATAGATATGGCTTTTCTCAAATGACATTTCACATTTGTATTACTAGGCATTACTAATCAAGCTCCGCACAAACAGATATCAATGGAGCACACAGATGATCATGTTGTCACATTCACATGAATGATTTGAATATTACTAAGGATTCTGTATTAATATCAGTGATGTTGTGGTTAGAAAAAGATGTGTAATAGGTAAACTATATACTCTGTGGTGATCGAGATAAGAAGAACAACCAGTGATCTAAAGGAAATGTAGGACTATTTTAGACCTGCATTGTTAGCATTTTGAGTGCATTTAAATGTAGGCCTACGGGGAAGATAGGCCATGTGAATATGTTCATATTTAAACACATCTTCTTTTCTTTTAGTTCCTATCTTCATTGATACAGATTTAGTCAGGGGACCCCACATGGGACCCCAACCCTAAGTTTGGGAAAAACTGTATTAACCTCTCTCCGCCTTGCTTCCTCTCTCTCTCTGTTTCTTCTGCTTCCTCCTGCATGCATTGCAGCCTCCATCAGCCTCACCACTGAGTGCCACATCACTGTCTGTCTCAGTAGCCTAATCTTTGTAAAGCAAAGTTCTTATGAGAGCTTAGTAGCCTATTTGTTGCTCCTGTTGAGGTGGGCTCCTTTTAACATTACCATCTTACTTCATCCTTCTAGCTGGCTAAGTAATACTACCCAGAGCCATTCAACATTACTTATACTACCCAGAGCCCTTCAACATTACTTATACCACCCAGAGCCCTTCAACATTACTTATACTACCCAGAGCCCTTCAACATGACTTATACTACCCAGAGCCCTTCAACATGACTTATACTACCCAGAGCCCTTCAACATGACTTATACTACCCAGGGCCCTTCAACATTACTTATACTACCCAGAGCCCTTCAACCTTATACTACCCAGAGACCTTCAACATTACTTATACTACCCAGAGCCCTTCAACATTACTTATTCTACCCAGAGCCCTTCAACATTACTTATACTACCCAGAGCCCTTCAACATTACTTATACTACCCAGAGCCCTTCAACATTACCTATACTACCCAGAGCCCTTCAACATTACTTATACTACCCAGAGCCCTTCAACATTATTTACACTACCCAGAGCCCTTCAACATTACTTATACTACCCAGAGCACTTCAACATTACTTATAATACCCAGAGCACTTCAACATTACTTATACTACCCAGAGCCCTTCAACATTACTTATACTACCCAAAGCCCTTCACAATTACTTATACTACCCAGAGCACTTCAACATTACCTATACTACCCAGAGCCCTTCAACATTACTTATACTACCCAGAGCCCTTCAACATTACTTATACTACCCAGAGCACTTCAACATTACTTATACTACCCAGAGCACTTCAACATTACTTATACTACCCAGAGCCCTTCAACATTACCTATACTACCCAGAGCCCTTCAACATTACCTATACTACCCAGAGTCCTTCAACATTACCTATACTACCCAGAGCCCTTCAACATTACTTATACTACCCAGAGCCCTTCAACATTACTTATACTACCCAGAGCCCTTCAACATTATTTACACTACCCAGATCCCTTCAACATCACTGCAATAGAAGTCTACAGACATGATGACAGATTACTACTAATGTTTTGCTTATTTATTTCAAATGAATGGAAGTTCTGCTATTCTTTCACATTGTGTTATAGCAATGAGTTTGTGACGTATTGACTGTAAGACTAACGCATTGATGTTATGGATACCTGTGTGATTGTGACTCTATCTGTTACTGTGTCTGTGGAGGGTAATCGGAAAAACATGACTGACTGACATATCTATAAGCGACTATTTAATAGTTTTGTACTCATTCTCCGAGATTCAACTTGTATTTGTTTGGGGATGTCTGTAGACACGGCAGGAGATGCTGGTTTTTAAAATGTACTTTTGTCTGGCATCTCGCAAACACAGTCAGCAGCGTCTCTAGTGTCTACTTGAGCGGACTACGAGCTGGAGTAGGTCGTTTCACGTCTCAGCCCTCGGCCAGTGCTGTGAGAGGGAGGAGTTAGCCATTTGAGAAAGTGGTGACAGTGCTGTTTAAAAGGCAAATCCAAGATGCATTGGCAAACTTAACAACAAACCGATGTTCTTGATTCCACTCGTTTTCACAGACAAGCGATTAGAACTCAGTCAGATCAAGAATCTATTTTATTCATTTTTCACATTAGAAACAGTTGCTGAGGTCAGCACCTCAATGTCCTCATGTAGCTACGGCCCTGTGCGTATCGAACATGTACAGTTAATGTTATGATCGAGTGTTAGTTAAACTCACCAGGATTAGAACACTTTCCCATAATATAGTCTTTCTCCTTCTGGAGCTGGTCTCTCTCTATAATCAGGTCGTTGTAACTGGCCGGTAGCTGGTCTCTCTCTTCAGTCAGACAGTCTGCTAAAAGAGGACAGAATATATTGGATGTGGTTTGCCAGTCATTTAAACATGTCTAACATAGGAAGCACTTAGCTAAACAGAACAAAATTAATCGGTTGTCAAAGTCTGATATAATGATTAAATAACAATACACTCACAGACTAGTCGCAGGGAGATGTTGAGAGCGACTTGTAGAACACACAGCATCCCAAAACTTACAGCAACCATCCCGTAGAGTCTTCTCCCTGAACCGTCAGGTGCTGGGGAGATACACACTGGTGTGAAAACACACGGACACACAGCAGAGTGCAGTTTCAACATGATCAGCTACAAGAGGATCGTTTCTCACAGCTGTCTTGTGGTATTTTATGTATTTTATTAGGATCCCCTTTAGCTGTTGTGATAGCAGCAGATACTCTTCCCTGGGGTCCTCAGGAATTGACTGTATCACTATGACATGTTGAAACCTCTGAATACACTGAAAACATACATGCCTTTGCATATTTAAATGTGGGGTAAAATAATAACTTTTCCACTGGGAGTTTTCTGTTTTTGAGTCATGTGTTTGTATGTCTTGGTCGTTGTTTGTGTGTGTGTGTGTGTGTGTGTGTGTGTGTGCGCGTTTGTGGGTTAGTGGTGTAGAGCAGGTCTGAGCAAGGCCCCCACACCCAACCTAGGAGGGGTGTCTTTTTTTTGCCATGGGGAAGAGAGAAAATGTTGCTGTTCTAGAGCACATTTCCTGCTCTTCTACACATTTTGCCACGAGGCTGAGAGAAATATAACAGTTTTAATGCTAACTTCCTGTTATAAAAAACACACTATTCAAGGCTTATGACATGTTCATTTACTCTCTGTGGGGTGAGAGGGGCCCCAAAGCTTCTGTGTGTGTGTGTGTGTGTGTGTGTGTTTGTGTGATAGAGATTTCTGTGTTCTTACCTGAGGGATGTGTCTCAGTTGTCACTCTCCTCATTGCTCCATTCTGGTTTCCTTCAATAACCTTGTCAATTTCAACAACCTCTTTGTTGACGTAGTCATCCATCTTAACTAACTGTTTTATTACCTTTCTAACTGACTTGTAATGGTAATATCTACTGTATGATTCCAACTGTACTAACAAGTAGTTGAGTCGTAGATCTGATGTGTGACTTCACCTGGTACCTCTCTGAGCTCTGTCTCTGGTCCACTGCAGTTGATATAATGTTGAGTATCCAACCACCTTCAAGCAGGAACATAGACCTGACAGTATCATCTAACCGAGTGATAGAACATGACAGCTGCAGGACAACAAATAGTGACAAGTGCAACCTTTCAGCCAATCACTTTGTGAGGAACGTTGGTTGTTTCCGCAGCCTTCAAACGGAGGGCACGTTATGGCTCAAACTCTTTACCGCACTGATGACCATTTAGGGGCATTTATTTTGTAACAACGCTGTCTCTGCGAAATCAGTATGAAGGTATATTATGAAGTTTCTGTGGAAAATGTCTTCATCAGAGGATTTAAAGGGAACTTCACTCGTGTGTTGTGTGTTGTGTGTGCGTGTGGCCTGCGTGTGTCTGCATGCGTCTTGTACAGTATGTGTGTGTGTCTGCATGCATCTTGTACAGTATATGTGTGTGTCCTGTCTGTACAGTTCTGCCCTCTGTCTGTGACCAACTGGAGGTGACACTGTTTTAACTATCTAATCACATTCAATCAGAAAGCTGGTAGACCTTGTTAAATGACATTGTACCTTTATTTATTCATCTGTGCCTTTGTGTTTATTATTATTAAAGAGATAAACGTATGCTAATAATTGGACATGAAAAGATCTACAAACGTTTTACTAAACATTGGTCTATGCTGGAAACGTACATGTTTCTAATAAAAACAATTCTGACATGTATTTTACAGAGTACAGTGCTTTCCTCTGAATCTTCACATCACAATGTTTTTTGTTTTCTCTCTCTCTCCGTTATTCACTTGACATGTCTTCTTCCTCTACAGCTAACCGGGAGAAACAATAGATGTGGTTTTCAGACACAAGGTTCACGTTTATTTTTCACATATTTTATTTCCACTTAACAATAGCATAATGGAGATTTCAGTAGGGAACATTTTGCTCCAATCCATCACCAGCTCTTAGATGAACTCTTTCAAAAACATGGCAGTTGTCATGTTCCAATTGTTGATCTCATGACCATGTATTAGGTAAACACATTTGAGAACTTTCCATTAAGATCACTTCTTTATATATCTGGATTTATTTTATTGAACCTTTATTTAATTAACTCTGAAAGTCAGTTAAGAACAAAATCTTATTTGCAATGACTGCCTACCAAAAGGCAAATGCCTCGTGCGGGGACGTGGGCCTGGTAATATAATAAATACAATATAAATATAGGACAAAACACACCTCACAACAAGAGAGACACAACGTAAAGAGAGACCTAAGACAATAACATAGCAAGGCAGCAACACATGACAACACAGCATGGTAGCAACACAACATAACAACACCATGGTTGCAACACGACGTGGTAGCAGCACAAAATATAGTACAGACATTATTGGGCACAGTCAACAGCACAAAGGTCTTTAAGGTAGAGACAACGATACATCACACAAATCAGCAACAACTGTCAGTAAGAGTGTCCATGGTTGAGTCTTTGAATGAAGAGATGAAGATAAAACTGTCCAGTTTGAGTGTTTTTTGCAGCGAACTGAAAAGAGGAGTGATCCAGGGATGTGTGTGTGCTTTGGGGACCTTTAACAGAATGTGACTTGGCAGAACGGGTGTTGTGTAAGGAGGATGAGGGCTGCAGTAGATATCTCAGATAGGGGGAGTTAGGCCTAAGAGGGTTTTATAAATAAGCATCAACCAGTGGGTGGTGCGACGGGTATACAGGGATGACCAGTTTACAGAGGAGTATAGAGTGCAGTGATGTGTCCTATAAGGAGCATTGGTTGCAAAGCTGATGGCTGAATGGTAAAGAACGTCTAGCCACTCGAGAGCACCCTTACCTGCCGATCTATAAATTATGTCTCCGTAATCTAGCATGGGTAGGATGGTCATCTGAATCAGGGTCAGTTTGGAAGCTGGGGTGAAAGAGGAGCAATTTCTATAGAGGAAACCAAGTCTAGATTTAACTTTAGCCTGCAGCTTTGATATGTGCGGAGAGAAGGACAGTGCACTGTCTAGCAATACTACCAAGTACTTGTATGAGGTGACTACCTCAAGCTCTAAACCCTCAGAGGTAGTTATAACACCTGTGGGACGAGGGACATTCCTCTTACCAAACCACATGACCTTTGTTTTTGAGTTGTTCAGAAAAAGGTTAATGGTAGAAAAAGCTTGTTGGACACTAAGAAAGCTTTGTTGCACAAAATCCTGGTTCGGGGCCAGCTGAGTATAAGACTGTTTCGTCTGCATATAAATGAATGAGTGAGCTTCCTACTGCCTGAACTATTGTTGATGTAAATTGAGAAGAACACGGGGCCTAGGATTGAGCCTTGGGCTACTCCTTGGTGACAGGTTGTGGCTGAGACAGCAACATTTCTGACTTTAAACACTGCACTCTTTGAGAGGGGTAGTTAGCAAGCCAGGCCAAAGACCCCTCAGAGACACCGATACTCCTTAGCTGACCGTCAAGAATGGAATGTTCTACCGTATCAAAAGCTTTGGCCAAGTCAATAAAAATAGCAGCACAATATTGTTTAAAATCAAGGGGAATGGTGACATCATTGAGGACAGTTAGGATCAGTTTTATCTCCCCTTTAAATAAAGGATGTTCCGCGGCTGCCTTCCAAGGAATGGGAACCTCCCCAGAGAGGAGAGAGGTTAAAAAGCCTGCATAAAGGCTTGGTGATGATAGGGGTAGCAACCTTAAAGAAGAAAGGGTCTAAACCATCTGACTCAGATGTTTTTTTGGGGTGAATGTTAAGGAGTGCCTTTAGCACCTTGGACTCAGTGACTGCCTGCAGGGAGAAACTTTGACTGCCTGCAGGGAGAAACCAAAGCACGCAGCCTGTTTTTATTTGTCAATTTTTTATTATTTTCTAATAAGTTTTTTATTTTCTAATAACAGTTTGAAATGAGGTGTGTTCCGCCTCATTCATTCACATACAAGTAGTCATTTTTACTTTTGCGGACCAATTCATTTTTTAGACATTTCTGACCCGGACAAAATTCCCCAAACACTTCTCAATTGTTTGTGCAGTTCAAGTCTTCAGACATTTGCTCATCTGCCATCCTGCACACACGTGTTGATATTTTCCACCTGTCGCCTGCATCGCAATCAAAGTTGTTTTCGTTACCAATAATAACATTTGAAATGTGTGCGTTTCTATCAAAGTGCCTTATTACGTTATATTAGTTTCTGCATGTCGTTTCAACTGTAGCTTAATATTTTTGTGTATATTCCTTATAACCGTGGACACGCGATGTAACGTTACTCATTTCATAACATTTATGGTTTTATACTCAATGCTTAGGTAGCTAGCTACATTCTTCTATTAGCTATGGAAAACAATGCTAATTGCGTCAGGGAAGTATTAGCATGTGTTGTATTTTGAAGCTACCCTGGCCTTAAGACTCCCAAGTGGCACAGCGTCTCCGTACTAGAGGCAGAGGCGTCACTACAGACACCCATCTTCAAATCCAGACTGAGTTTCTATCAAAGTAAGTGCCTTATTACGTTATAATAGTTTTTGTGTGCCGTGTTATAACATTTCTACTGTAGCTCACTGTGTTGTGTTGATATATTTACTATTTTATTCAAGTTTTTCAATTACTGGTGATAAATCATGCATTCCGATTTTTGCATAGATTGTAAAGGGCACATAGTAGGTGTGTAAAATAATGTTTTGAAGGTTGCACTGATTATGAGCTAAGCTAATTCCAGCTATGTGTGTGGAGCCATGTTTGTTGACATACAATGCATTCTGGGTTTCACTTGACCGTCTGTCGGACCAAAGATGCTATAGCAAAATGAGGTGAGTAAGAGTTCACTAATTTTTTGAGGACTTCCGGAAATTAATGGTGGGATGTGAACAACGGTAGATGACACACCCCTTCAACATGCATACTATAAACAGACCAAACTCATCTCGTCTTCTCTTATCTTCGGTTTCTGTGAGGAAAAAATGCATGGCTGCGCGCTGAAACTAATCGTCGGATTAGTTTCGATTTCTATAAAGTGTTTTACCTAGTTATTTCGATCAATGGTGAGCTCACCCATGATGTGATTAATTATACATAGTAATTGCAATTAGCTAATGTCAGCCGAGAGTTCGACAATATGACTGCTTGTGTTGGGTCAATCTTTCCTCAGTTAGCGCTAGGACAAATGTAGCCTACATTTATCCGGTTAGGATGATTGCGTTATGCTATATATACACTTCTGTGAATATCTGAACATTGCATCCAAAAATAAACATGCTCACATTTTGGACATAACTTTGTAAGGACTGTGTTTGTGTAAATAGTTTCTGAAAAAAGCTGATTGTTGCGTCATTCGAAACTGGCCGTTCTAAAGGAGCATTCTAAATGAGTGTTCTAATCACACGGGGTGTGATCGTACGCTTCAGGGACCACTGTAGGACGATCACACCAGTGTGATGGTACGTGTGAAAGGGTTAAAGAGCTCAGCCATGTGCTTCTTGTCAGTAACATCCACATCATCAACATTAAGCGACATGGGCAGCTGTGAGGAGGAGGGTTTATTCGCTACTTCTTTAACTGTTTCCCAGAACAACTTGGGCTTAGACCCACAGAGAGAGAACTGCTCCTTAAAGTAACTAACTTTGGCCTTACGGATAGCCTGAGTGCACTTATTTCTCATTTGCTTGAACGAGTGCCAGTCAGCTTGAGTATGCGTTTGTCAAGCCTTTCGTCAAATGTAATTCTTGAGGTGTCGTAACTCCGCAAGATCACGGTCGATCCAGGGGATGAACCTGTTTTTCATTCTAATTTCCTTTATGGGGGCGTGTTTGTTAACAATACCACAGAAAATATTAAAATAGAAGGTCCAAGGTCCACTTCTCTTCCACTGTCGCTTTTCTTTCTCCTCAGTCAGGGTGTTGTAACTAGTGACTGATCTGTAGCTGGTCTCTCTCTTCATTCAGAGTGTTGTAGCTTGTCTGTAACTGGTCTGTCTCTTTCTAAATCTGGTCTCTGTCTTCAGTCAGGGTTTTGTAACTGGTGTGTATTTGGTCTCTTTCTGCAGGTGAGTTGGTCTTGTAAACTAAGAAGACTCTTTCTGCAGATGAGTTTGTCTTAAAACTAAGAAGGCTCTTTCTGAAGGGGATTTGGTCTTGAAAACTAAAAAGACTCTTTCTGCTGGTGAGTGTCACGCCCTGACCTTAGAGAGCCTTTTTATGTCTCTATTTTGGTTTGGTCAGGGTGTGATTTAGGTTGGCATTCTATGTTCTGATTTCTATGTGTTCTATTTCTTTGTGTTTGGCCGGGTATGGTTCTCAATCAGGGACAGCTGTCTATTGTTGTCTCTGATTGGGAATCATACTTAGGCCGCATTTTTTCCCTGTTGTGATTGTGGGAAGTTCTTTGTTAGGGGCACTATGGCCCTTATAAGCTGCGCGGTCGTTTTGGTATTTCTTGTTTTGTTGGCGACATTAAAAAAAAAATATATATATATATATATATTTAAAAAAAATACTGTCACAGTCCCTCTGCAGTGCAGGGGCGGTTCCTCCTGCAGGCAGAGGAGGGTCATTAGTGATTGGAGTCACCTGGGCTCAGGGTATTTAAACGGCTTCACTAATCACTCTTCTCTCTCTCTCTCTGCTCCTCCAGGTATGATCCTGTTTTGTTTGTTCCTTTGTAGTTTTGCATTGTTTTCACTCAGTCATTCACACACACAGATTCACGCATCCCTGCACTTTACATACACCTTACATTATGATACTATCACACCTCATTCCTTTTTCTTTGTTTAAAGTTAATAGTTTTGGTTTACAATAAAGAACCATTTTGATTGGCCAAAACCTGTTGTTCATGTCCTCTCATTTTTGCCACAGGCTATGAGCCGGCCTGTGACAGTATGCTCACAACGCTGCACCTTGGTCTCATTCCGACGACGGCCATGACAGTGAGTTGGTATTATAAACTAAGAAGCTCTGAGAGACCCGTTATCTGCAATAACTAAATCAGAGAACAACAGAACGGCCGGTAATGTGTCGGAATTCTAACATTTACCAACAGTGGACAGACAGGCCTATGATCTCAGTCATTCAGACAACACATCAAGACTTATGAAGGCTCTCTTCCTTGTGTTATAAAATGTGTTTATAGATGTTGTTTGCGTTGTGTGTGTGAGAGCAAGACTGTGTGTGTCACTCCCTGACCTGAGTATTCTTTGTTTTCTTTATTGTTTTGGTCAGGTCAGAGTGTGACATGGGTGATGTATGTGTTTTTTGTACTGTCTAGGGGTTTAGTAGGTTTTTGGGGTTGTTGACTATCTAGGTGTTTATGTCTATGGTTGCCTAGATTGGTTCTCAATTAGAGGCAGGTGTGTATCGTCTCTGGGAACCATATTTAGGCAGCCATCTTCTTTGGGTATTTTGTGGGTTGTCTGTCTGTAGTTGCCTGTGAATGCGCATTTATAGTATTGCTTCACGTTCGTTTTGTAGTTTGTTTAGTGTCAGTCTTTATTAAAATATATAACATGTATTCTAATCACGCTGCACTTTGGTCTCCTCTTTATGACGAACGTGACAGTGTGTATTAGGTTGAGTTCCCGGTCCGTTCTTTGGAGAAGTGTCTTCTACCTCTTTGTCATGGTGCTGGTCTCATGGTCCCTCGGTGTCCACAATCATGTCCTCAGCTTCACTTCTGTCAAACTTCTTGGTCACATCTGGCTTGTCATGAATGGCCTCAGACATCTCCAACAATGCATTGTGTTTTCTGACTATATACTATACAGCAATGTCTACTCAGGTTCTAAATCTATCACTGCCCCTGTGTCTGATTTGTGTCCATTTCTGAGATGTTTTTGATATGTTGTCCCCAGAAGAAAGGGAAATGTTAAGAGGAAGATAAATTAACATGGTGGTTGAGGTTGGGACATGTTCTTTTCCTTTAAACATAGTGGTAGTGTAGACTTACCAGACCTGGGATGAAATACTATATGAGAATGGTTTGCCAAGGAACACTTCCAAAATGACTAATTTGAGGTGAAAGGAGTTGGAACAGTCAACAAATAAAGACATATTGATTTCTTATTGCTCACATTAATACATTGCACAGGATGTGAACTGGTGACTGACATTTCAACGTCAAGCTGACATCTTCATTAGAGTGACCTGACCATTGCACATAGATTCTATTTATAGCCTAGTGGCCCATTGAGACACAATGTAAAACAATTTATAATAACTTGTTCCAGGGAAAATGGCAAAATATAGCACAAAATAATAAGATAGAGTTTGTCTCGTTAATCAATAGGCCATTTCAAAATATACATAGGGGATATTTGGGTGTCTGTGAATCCGGAGACAACGAGACCTAATATATCAAGGCATCAACATTATAGAAATGAGCACAGAGAAAAATCATGAATTCACCCCTCTGGATCCAGTGTCTAAAGAGTACTGCCAGAATGCCTCTCTGTATGAACTATTTAAAATACTTCTGTTGCAACAGAAAAGCCCCAGTACCCACCTGGCACTGAAGGCAGGCTAAAGCAAACACTCAAAGCTTTTGAAAGATTTCAAGTTGTATTTGAACCCAGGTCTTGCACTTATCTGATGTGCACCTATCAGGAGTCGACTGTACTGACTTAACAACCTCATACTGGTCCCTTCTGTCTGTTCTAATGCAGCTGTTTACTTTTTGTGTTGTGTCTCAATCATTGTCTGTGTCTGATGTGTCCATTTAACTACTGAAGACAGGAAGCTACTAATGCATCCCAGGAAGTAAATGGGAATTTGATTCCTATGTTCAGAATGAAACAAACATGAACGAGTAAGGATGGAGACAGATTGAGAAAGGGCGAGTCAGAGAGTCATAGAGAGAGATAGAGATGGTGGATGGGTAGTTACAGGAGGTTATTGTTACACAACTCACAAATACAGATATGTTTTTCTGCACAATTTAAATCATTCCATGTCTTTTCAGGCTGGTATTGTACATTGTGTAGTACAGCACAGTCCTCCCCCGGAAAGGTTGAAACACTTCCTCCATTATCAGGCTGGTCGAATATCCAGTACCTATGTTAACACAGAGAACCAGACAGTCACACTGTCAGTAAAACATCATCCTAAATAAAAGACATAATGCCTGTGTTTCTTCAGCTTTAAAGCCACACACTGTCAGATGTGGGCAACCAACAAAAAGTAAAAAACATACACTGCTCAAAAAAACACTAAAATAACACATCCTAGATCTGAATGAATGAAATATTCTTATTAAATACTTTTTTCTTTACATAGTTGAATGTGCCGACAACAAAATCACACAAAAATTATAAATGGAAATCAAATGTATCAACCCATGGAGGTCTGGATTTGGAGTCACACTCAAAATTAAAGTGGAAAACCACACTACAGGCTGATCCAACTTTGATGTAATGTCCTTAAAACAAGTCAAAATGAGGCTCAGTAGTGTGTGTGGCCTCCGCGTGCCAGTATGACCTCCCTACAATGCCTGGGCATGGTCCTGATGAGGTGGTGGATGGTCTCCTGAGGGATCTCCTCCCAGACCTGGACTAAAGCATCCGCCAACTCCTGGACAGTCTGTGGTGCAACGTGGCGTTGGTGGATGGAGCGAGACATGATGTCCCAGATGTGCTCAATTGGATTCAGGTCTGGGGAACGGGCGGGCCAGTCCATAGCATCAATGCCTTCCTCTTGCAGGAACTGCTGACACACTCCAGCCACATGAGGTCTAGCATTGTCTTGCATTAGGAGGAACCCAGGGCCAACCGCACCAGCATATGTTCTCACAAGGGGTCTGGGCATCTCATCTCGGTACCTAATGGCAGTCAGGCTACCTCTGGCGAGCACATAGAGGGCTGTGCGGCCCCCCAAAGAAATGCCACCCCACACCATGACTGACCCACCGCCAAACCGGTCATGCTGGAGGATGTTGCAGGCAGCAGAATGTTCTCCACGGCGTCTCCAGACTCTGTCACGTCTGTCACATGTGCTCAGTGTGAACCTGCTTTCATCTGTGAAGAGCACAGGTCGCCAGTGGCGAATTTGCCAATCTTGGTGTTCTCTGGCAAACGCCAAACGTCCTGCACGGTGTTGGGCTGTAAGCACAACGCCCACCTGTGGACGTCGGGCCCTCATACCACCCTCATGGAGTCTGTTTCTGACCGTTTGAGTAGACACATGCACATTTGTGGACTGCTGGAGGTCATTTTGCAGGACTCTGGCAGTGCTCCTCCTGCTCCTCCTTGCACAAAGGCAGAGGTAGCGGTCCTGCTGCTGGGTTGTTGCCCTCCTACAGCCTCCTCCTCATCTCCTGATGTACTGGCCTGTCTCCTGGTAGCGCCTCCATGGTCTGGACACTACGCTGACAGACACAGCAAACCTTCTTGCCACAGCTCGCATTGATGTACCATCCTGGATGAGCTGCACTACCTGAGCCACTTGTGTGGGTTGTAGACTCCATCTCATGCTACCACTAGAGTGAAAGCATTCAAAAGTGACCAAAACATCAGCCAGGAAGCATAGGAACTGGGAAGTCGTCTGTGGTCACCACCTGCAGAACCACTCCTTTATTGGGGGTGTCTTGCTAATTGCCTATAATTTCCACCTGTTGTCTATTCCATTTGCACAACAGCATGTGAAATTTATTGTCAATCAGTGTTGCTTCCTAAGTGGACAGTTTGATTTCACAGAAGTGTGATTGACTTGGTGTTACATTGTGTTGTTTAAGTGTTCCCTTTATTTTTTTTGAGCAGTGCATATATAGTGTCAAAAAAATCATTTTTTTGCTTCTTTAAGAAGATAATGCTTGGTTTCTATGATTCATCTATAGAGCTCATTGAATGACATCTATGAAGGGAAAAATGTGTTTTTATGAAGATGATCTGAAGCAATACCATTTGTTTTCAATGTCTCCATATCACAACTGGATGGTCAAATCTCTCACCTTGTTCTCAGTGGTGTGCCGTCAACCCATTTCCAGGACCCCTCAGTCTCTCTGTCAGTCAGACCGATCCAGGCTCTCTTGTTGAGGGCAAATAGAAATCTCTGTTGTTGAGAAAGATAAATGAACACCGATCAAAATATGTTTATCATGTCTCTCTCTCTATGTATTTATCTATCTCCCCCCACTCTCTCACCTGTTTCTCTCTGCTGTTTACGATCACCAGGTCTGCTCCTCTCTCCATACAGTCCTGTCTGCTCTCACTCCAGGTTTTACTCTCAGAAGAGACAAAGTACCAACAGGATTCAAACTTGTTCCAGCCTTCAGAACAGGTTAGTTAAAACATTCATTGGCATCTCATTGTTCTTCACTCATTAATGAAAGAATACAAAAAAGCATTTTAGTACGCGTTCAGGGCCGTAACCAGGGATTGAATTTCAATATAAAAAAATCAACTTTTAAATGGTTTTTGGAGAACAGCAAAAACAAGCAAAAGTTACCCCAGCCTTTATCACCTTGGCTGCTGTAGGTTCTTTCACCTCAGTTGATCTACAAACACACAGCCTAATAGCTATACAACATTAATGTTATACCACGGAAAGGGGAGAAATATGAGAAATGAGTTACACTGACAAGTAGCGTCAGTGACTGTTCAGTCAGTTGTAGTATTGAAATGTGTAATTCATCATCTCTTTACATAGATATGGCTTTTCTCAAATGACATTTTGTTCACATTTGTATTACTAGGTATTACTCCGCACAAACAGATATCAATGGAGCACACAGATGATCATGTTGTCACATTCACATGATTGATTTGAATATTACTAAGGATTCTGTATTAATATCAGTGATGTTGTGGTTAGAAAAAGATGTGTAATAGGTAAACTATATAATCTGTGGTGATCGAGATAAGAAGAACAACCAGTGATATAAAGGAAATGTAGGACTATTTTAGACCTGCATTGTTAGCATTTTGAGTGCATTTAAATGTAGGCCTACGGGGAAGATAGGCCATGTAAATATGTTCATATTTAAACACATCTTTTATTTTAGTTCCTAACTTCTTTGATACAGATTTAGTCAGGGGACCCCACATAGGACCCCAACCCTAAGTTTGGGAAACACTACTGTTGCTACTGCTGAGGTGGGCTCCTTTTAACGTTACCATCTTACTTCATCCTTCTAGCTGGCTAAGTAATACTACCCAGTGCCATTCAACATTACTTATACTACCCAGAGCACTTCAACATTACTTATACTACCCAGAGCACTTCAACATTACTTATACTACCCAGAACACTTCAACATTACTTATACTACCCAGAGCACTTCAACATTACTTATACTACCCATAGCCCGTCAACATTACTTATACTACCCATAGCCCGGCAACATTACTTATACTACCCAGGGCCCTTCAACATTACTTATACTACCCAGGGCCCTTCGACATGACTTATACTACCCAGGGCCCTTCGACATTACTTATACTACCCAGGGCCCTTCAACATTACTTATACTACCCAGAGCCCTTCAACATGACTTATACTACCCAGAGCCCTTCGACATTACTTATACTACCGATAGCCCTTCAACATTACTTATACTACCCAGAGCCATTCAACATTACTGCAATAGAAGTCTCTGCTTCATAATCCTACAGAGATGATGACAGATTACTACTAATGTATTGCTTATTTATTTCAAATGATTGGAAGTTCTTCTATTCTTTCACATTGTGTTATAGCAATGAGTTTGTGACGTATTGACTGTAAGACTAACGCATTGATGTTATGGATACCTGTGTGATTGTGACTCTGTCTGTTACTGTGTTTGTGGAGGGTAATCGGAAAAACATGACTGACTGACATATCTATAAGCGACTATTTAATAGTTTTGTACTCATTCTCCGAGATTCAACTTGTATTTGTTTGGGGATGTCTGTAGACACGGCAGGAGATGCTGGTCGTTTTTAAAATGTACTTTTGTCTGGCATCTCGCAAACACAGTCAGCAGCGTCTCTAGTGTCTACTTGAGCGGACTACGAGCTGGGGTAGGTCGTTTCACGTCTCAGGCCCTCGGCCAGTGCTGTGAGAGGGAGGAGTTAGCCATTTGAGAAAGTGGTGACAGTGCTGCTTAAAAGGCAAATCCAGGATGCATTGGCAAACTTAACAAACTGATGTTCTTGATTCCACTCGTTTTCAAAGACAAGCGATTAGAACTCTACTCTACTGCGCCGACAGAGATGGCCGCCTCGCTTCGCGTTCCTAGGAAACTATGCAGTTTTTTGTTTTTTTACGTGTTATTTCTTACATTAGTACCCCAGGTCATCTTAGGTTTCATTACATACAGTCGAGAAGAATCTACTGAATATAAGATCAGCGTCAACTCACCATCAGTACGACGAAGAATATCAGATAAGTCAGATCAAGAATCTATTTGATTCATTTTTCACATTAGAAACAGTTGCTGAGGTCAGCACCTCAATGTCCTCATGTAGCTACGGCCCTGTGCGTATCGAACATGTACAGTTAATGTTATGATCGAGTGTTAGTTTACTCACCAGGATTAGAACACTTTCCCATAATATAGTCTTTCTCCTTCTGGAGCTGGTCTCTCTCTATAATCAGGTCGTTGTAACTGGCCGGTAACTGGTTTCTCTCTTGAGTCAGACTGTCTGCTAAAAGAGGACAGAATATATTGGATGTGGTTTGCCAGTCATTTAAACATGTCTAACATAGGAAGCACTTAGCTAAACAGAACAAAATTAATCGGTTGTCAAAGTCTGATATAATGTAATGATTAAATAACAATACACTCACAGACTAGTCGCATGGAGATGTTGAGAGCGACTTGTAGAACACACAGCATCCCAAAGCTTACAGCAACCATCCCGTAGAGTCTTCTCCCTGAACCGTCAGGTGCTGGGGAGATACACACTGGTGTGAAAACACACGGACACACAGCAGAGTGCAGTTTCAACATAATCAGCTACAAGAGGATCGTTTCTCACAGCTGTCTTGTGGTATTTTATTAGGATCCCCTTTAGCTGTTGCGATAGCAGCAGATACTCTTCCCTGGGGTCCTCAGGAATTGACTGTATCAGAATGACATGTCAGAACCTCTGAAAACACTAAAAACATACACGCCTTTGCATATTTAAATGTGGGGTAAAATAATTACTTTTCCACTGGGACTTTTCTGTTTTTGAGTCATGTGTTTGTATGTCTTGGTCGTTGTGTGTGTGTGTGTGTGTGTGCGTGTGCGTGGGTCAGTGGTGTAGAGCAGGTCTGAGCAAGGCCCACCACACCCAACCTGGGAGGGGTATAATTTTTTTGCCATGGGGAAGAGAGAAAATGTTGCTGTTCTAGAGCACATTTCCTGCTCTTCTACACATTTTGCCATGAGGCTGAGAGAAATGTAACAGTTTTAACGCTAATTTCCTATAATAAAAAAACAATATTCAAGGCTTATGACATGTTCATTTACTCTCTGTGGGGTGAGAGGGGCCCCAAAGCTTCTGTGTGTTTGTGTGATAGAGATTTCTGTGTTCTTACCTGAGGGATGTGTCTCAGTTGTCACTCTCCTCATTGCTCCATTCTGGTTTCCTTCAATAACCTTGTCAATTTCAACAACCTCTTTGTTGACGTTGTCATCCATCTTAACTAACTGTTTTATTACCTTTCTAACTGACTTGTAATGGTAATATCTACTGTATGATTCCAACAGTACTGACAAGTAGTTGAGTCGTAGCTCTGATTTGTGACTTCACCTGGTACCTCTCTGAGCTCTGTCTCTGGTCCACTGCAGTTGATATAATGTTGAGTATCCAACCACCTTCAAACAGGAACATAGACCTGACAGTATCATCTAACCGAGTGATAGAACATGACAGCTGCAGGACAACAAATAGTGACAAGTGCAACCTTTCAGCCTATCACTTTGTGAGAAATGTTGGTTGTTTCCGCAGCCTTCAAACGGAGGGCACGTTATGGCTCAAACTCTTTATCGCACTGATGACAATTTATTGGCAATTCTTTTGTAACAACGCTGTCTCTGTGCGAAATCAGTGTGAAGAGATATTATGAAGTTTCTGTGGAAAATGTCTTCATCAGAGGATTTAAAGGGAACTTCACTTGTGTGTTGTGCGTGTGTCTGCATGCGTCTTGTACAGTATGTGTGTGTGTCCTGTCTGTACAGTTCTGCCCTCTGTCTGTGACCAACATGAGGTGACACTGTTTTAACTATCTAATCACATTCAATCAGAAAGCTGGTAGACCTTGTTAAATGACATTGTACCTTTATTTATTCATCTGTGCCTTTGTGATTATTATTATTAAAGAGATAAACGTATGCTAATAATTGGACATGAAAAGATCTACAAACGTTTTACTAAACATTGGTCTATGCTGGAAACGTACATGTTTCTAATAAAAACAATTCTGACATGTATTTTACAGAGTACAGTGCTTTCCTCTGAATATTCACATTACAATGTTTTTTGTTTTCTCTCTCTCTCCGTTATTCACTTGACATGTCTTCTTCCTCTACAGCTAACCGGGAGAAACAATAGATGTGGTTTTCAGACACAAGGTTCACGTTTATTTTTCACATATTTTATTTCCACTTAACAATAGCATAATGGAGATTTCAGTAGGGAACATTTTGCTCCAATCCATCACCAGCTCTTAGATGAACTCTTTCAAAAACCTGGCAGTTGTCATGTTCCAATTGTTGATCTCATGACCTTGTATTAGGTAAACACATTCGAGAACTTTCCATTAAGATCACTTCTTTATATATTTTGATTTATTTGATTTAACCTTTATTTAATTAACTAGGAAAGTCAGTTAATAACAAAATCTTATTTGCAATGACCGCCTACCAAAAGGCAAATGCCTCGTGTGGGGAAGTGGGCCTGGTAATATAATAAATACAATATAAATATAGGACAAAACACACATCACAACAAGAGAGACACAACACAACGTAAAGAGAGACCTAAGACAATAACATAGCAAGGCAGCAACACATGACAACACAGCATGGTAGCAACACAACATAACAACACCATGGTTGCAACACGATGTGGTAGCAGCACAAAATATAGTACAGACATTATTGGGCACAGTCAACAGCACAAAGGTCAAGAAGGTAGAGACAACGATACATCACACAAATCAGCAACAACTGTCAGTAAGAGTGTCCATGGTTGAGTCTTTGAATGAAGAGATGAAGATAAAACTGTCCAGTTTGAGTGTTTTTGCAGCGAACTGAAAAGAGGAGTGATCCAGGGATGTGTGTGTGCTTTGGGGACCTTTAACAGAATGTGACTTGGCAGAACGGGTGTTGTGTAAGGAGGATGAGGGCTGCAGTAGATATCTCAGATAGGGGGAGTTAGGCCTAAGAGGGTTTTATAAATAAGCATCAACCAGTGGGTCTTGCGACGGGTATACAGGGATGACCAGTTTACAGAGGAGTATAGAGTGCAGTGATGTGTCCTATAAGGAGCATTGGTTGCAAATTTGATGGCTGAATGGTAAAGAACGTCTAGCCGCTCGAGAGCACCCTTACCTGCCGATCTATAAATTACGTCTCCGTAATCTAGCATGGGTAGGATGGTCATCTGAATCAGGGTTAGTTTGGCAGCTGGGGTGAAAGAGGAGCAATTTCGATAGAGGAAACCAAGTCTAGATTTAACTTTAGCCTGCAGCTTTGATATGTGCTGAGAGAAGGACAGTGCACCGTCTAGCAATAAGTACTTGTATGAGGTGACTACCTCAAGCTCTAAACCCTCAGAGGTAGTTATAACACCTGTGGGACGAGGGACATTCCTCTTACCAAACCACATGACCTTTGTTTTTGAGTTGTTCAGAAAAAGGTTTAGGGTAGAAAATGCCTGTTGGAAACTAAGAAAGCTTTGTTGCACAAAATCCGGGTTAGGGGCCAGCTGAGTATAAGACTGCATATAAATGAATGAGAAAGCTTCCTACTGCCTGAACTATTGTTGTTGATGTAAATTGAGAAGAACGTGGGGCCTAGGATTGAGCCTTGGGTTACTCCTTGATGATAGGCTGTGGCTGAGACAGCAAATTTTCTAACTTTAAACACTGCACTCTTTGAGAGGAGTAGTTAGCAAACCAGGCCAAAGACCACTCAGAGACACCGATACTCCTTAGCCGGCCGACAAGAATGGAATGGTCTACCGAATCAAAAGCTTTGGCCAAGTCAATATAAATAGCAGCACAATATTGTTTAAAATCAAGGGGAATGGTGACATCATTGAGGACAGTTAGGATCAGTTTTATCTCCCCTTTAAATAAAGGATGTTCCGCGGCTGCCTTCCAAGAAATGGGAACCTCCCCAGAGAGGAGAGAGGTTAAAAAGCCTGGATAAAGGCTTGGTGACGATAGGGGCAGCAACCTTAAAGAAGAAAGGGTCTAAACCATCTGACCCAGATGTTTTTTGGGGGTGAAGTTTAAAAAGTGCCTTTAGCACCTTGGACTCGGTGACTGCCTGCAGGGAGAAACTTTGTAGCGGGGCAGTGGAAAAATAGGGAGAAGCATCGTGGATAGTCGCATTAGAAGGGGTGGGAGATCAGGAAATGTTGGACGGACAAGGAGGTATCGCTGAGTCAAATAGGAATCCTGACTTGATGACGTGGTGATTAAAGAGCTCAGCTATGTTCTTCTTGTCAGTAACATCCACATCATCAACATTAAGGGACATGGGCAGCTGTGAGGAGGAGGGTTTATTCGCTACTTCTTTAACTGTTTCCCAGAACTTCTTGGGCTTAGACCCACAGAGAGAGAACTGCTCCTTAAAGTAACTAACTTTGGCCTTCCGGATAGCCTGAGTGCACTTATTTCTCATTTGCTTGAACGAGAGCCAGTCAGCTTGAGTATGCGTGTGCCAAGCCTTTCGTCAAATGCAATTCTTGAGGTGTCGTAACTCCGCACGATCACGGTCGATCCTGTGGATGAACCTGTTTTTAATTCTCATTTTCTTTATGCGGGTGTGTTTGTTAACAATACCACAGAAAATATTTAAAAAGAAGGTTCAAGGTCCAAGGTCCACTTCTCTCCCACTGTCGCTTTTCTTTCTCCTCGGTCAGGGTGTTGTAACTAGTGACTGATCTGTAGCTGGTCTCTCTCTTCATTCAGAGTGTTGGAGCTTGTCTGTAACTGGTCTGTCTCTTTCTAAAACTGGTCTCTGTCTTCAGTCAGTTTTGTAACTGGTCTGTATTTGGTCTCTTTCTGCAGGTAAGTTGGTCTTGTAAACTAAGAAGACTCTTTCTGCAGATGAATATGTCTTAAAACTAAGAAGGCTCTTTCTGAAGGCGATTTGGTCTTAAAAACTAAAAAGACTCTTTCTGCTGGTGAGTGTCACGCCCTGACCTTAGAGAGCCTTGTTATGTCTCTATTTTGGTTTGGTCAGGGTGTGATTTAGGTGGGCATTCTATGTTCTGATTTGGATGTGTTCTATTTCTTTGTGTTTGGCCGGGTATGGTTCTCAATCAGGGACAGCTGTTTATCGTTGTCTCTGATTGGGAATCATACTTAGGCCACATTTTTTCCCTGTTGTGAATGTGGGAAGTTCTTTGTTAGGGGCACTATGGCCCTTATAAGCGTCACGGTTGTTTTGTTAATTCTTGTTTTGTTGGTGACATTTTATTCTAAATAAAAGAAAATCTCCAACAATGTATTGTGTTTTCTGACTATATACTATACAGCAATGTCTACTCAGGTTCTGAATCTATCACTGCGCCGGTGTCTGATTTGTGTCCATTTCTGAGACGTTTTTGATATGTTGTCCCCAGAAGAAAGGGAAATGTTAAAAGAGGAAGATAAAGTAACATGGTGGTTGAGGTTGGGACATGTTCTTTTCCTTTAAACATATTCATCTGATACCTGAGTCGATAGTGTAGACTTACCAGACCTGGGATGAAATACTGTATGAAAATATGAGAATGGTTTGCCAAGGACAACTTCCAAATGGACAAATTTGAGGTAAAAAGGAGTTGGAGCAGTCAACAAAAAGACAGATTGATTTGTTATTGCTCACTTTAATACATTGTACAGGATGTGAACAGGTGACTGACATTTCAACATAAAGCTGACATCTTCCTCAGAGTGACCTGACCGTTGCACATAAATCCTATTTATAGCCTTGCGGCCCATTGAGACATAACAATGTAAAATAATTCTAATGATAATATGTTCCAAGGTAAACTGCAAATTATAGCACAAAATAATAAGATAAACGGTGTGTCTTGTTAATCAATAGGCCATGTCAAAATTTACATTTGGGTGTCTGTGAATTCGGAGACGACGAGACCTAATAAATGAATCCAGTGTCTAAGGAGTACGACCAGAATGCCTCTCCGTATGAAATTATTTAAAATACTTCTGTTGCAACAGAAAAGCCCCAGTACCCACCTGGCTCTGAAGGCAGGCTAAAGCAAACACTCAAAGCTTTTGAAAGATTTCAAGTTGTATTTGAACCCAGGTCTTGCACTTATCTGATGTGCACCTATCAGGAGTCGACTGTACTGACTTAACAACCTCATACTGGTCCCTTCTGTCTGTTCTAATGCAGCTGTTTACTTTTTGTGTTGTGTCTCAATCATTGTCTGTGTCTGATGTGTCCATTTAACTACTGAAGACAGGAAGCTACTAATGCATTCCAGGAAGTAAATGGGAATTTGATTCATATGTTCAGAATGAAAAGAACATAAATGAGTAGGGATGGAGACAGGATGAGAGAGGGAGAGTCAGAGAGAGTCATAGAGAGAGATAGAGAAGGGGAGATGGTGGATGGGTAGTTGTTACAGTAGGTTATTGTTACACAACTCACAAATCCAGATACGTTTTTGTGCACAATTTAAATCATTCCATGTCTTTTCAGGCTGGTCTTGTCCTTTTCTTAGTACAGCACAGTCCTCCCCCGGAAATGTTGAAACACTTCCACCATTATCAGGCTGGTCGAATATCCAGTAACTATGTTAACAACACAGAGAACCAGACAGTCACACTGTCAGTAAAACATCATCCTAAATAAAAGACATAATGCCTGTGTTTCTTCAGCTTTAAAGCCACACGCTGTCTGATGTGGGCCACCAACAAAAAGTAAAAAACACACTGTATATATAGTGTTTCTTGAAGAAAATAATGCTTGGTTTCTATGATTCATCTATAGAGCTCATTGAATGACATCTATGAAGGGAAACATTTGTTTTTATGAAGATGATCTGAGGCAATATCATTTGTTTTCAAAGTATACATATAACAACTGGTCAAATCTCTCACCTTGTTTTCAGTGGTGTGCCGTCAACCCATTTCCAGGACCCCTCAGTCTCTCTGTCAGTCAGACCGATCCAGGCTCTCTTGTTGAGGGCAAATAGAAATCTCTGTTGTTGAGAAAGAGAAATGAACACCGATCAAAAGATGTTTATCATGTCTCTCTCTCTATGTATTTATCTATCTCCCCCCACTCTCTCACCTGTTTCTCTCTGCTGTTTACGATCACCAGGTCTGCTCCTCTCTCCACACAGTCCTGTCTGCTCTCACTCCAGGTTTTTCTCTCAGAAGAGACGAAGTACCAACAGGATTCAAACTTGTTCCAGCCTTCAGAACAGGTTAGTTAAAACATTCATTGGCATCTCATTGTTCTGCACACATTAATGAAAGAATGAAAGAATACAAACAACATTTTAGTACGCGTTCAGGGCCGTAACCAGGGTTTGAGTTTTAGTAAATTCGTAAAAAAGCGGGATTAAGATTGTATTAGATTGTATTGAAACTTTCCAAAAAGTACTGCATTGCAATATAATAGTGATGTTGTTGTATCTGGTCTGTTGTTGGCCTAGAAAAGTTACTCACTAAATCCGATTATACCTACAGGACTGCCAGTGAATTACAGTAATTACAATTTAGCTATACTTACAGTGGACTGACTGGCCTATGATCCCAGCCAGTAGGAGAACACACAGCAGCCCCAGACACACTGCAACAGCTAGGAAGGGTCTCTTCCCTGTGCTATTAGGCTCTATGTACACATAAAAAGATGTGTGTGTGTGTAAAGTGTGTGTGTGTGTAAAGTGTGTGTGTGTGTGTGTTACCTATGTGCTGGTCTCCCGGTCCATTAGTTGAAGTGTGTTCTACATCTTCTGTTTTGGTGCTGGTCTCGTGGTCTCTCAGGGTGTCTGCACTGACGTAGATGTCCACAATCCTCTCCTCCATCTCACCTCTGTCAAACTTGACTTTCTTGGTCATGTCTGGCTTGGCATAGATGGCCTCAGACATCTCCAGCAATGCCGGCTGCTTCTTGTGCTGTTACTTGCATTTTACGTTAAGCCTCCGGTTATAGTGATAGAGTCGCCTCTGCCTCGCGTCTGTCTCTGTGTTTGTGTCTGTCTCTGTGTGTTCGTGTCTGTCTCTGTCTCTCTGTATCGCCTGTGTGTCTGTCTTTATCTGTGTGAAGATGTAACCCCTAGGGAGGTATAAAAAAAAAAATGACACGGGTAGTTGTGGCTACAGCTTCTCCTTTGCATATTTGTATTTGTCTCCTGAGTAGTGAGTTTACACTTATTAGTCTACTGTACTGACTTCATGTTGTGTCTGACGATGTGTGAAACATAACCACTGGTGCACAGGACGATAAGAAGTAGAGTTTATTAATATGCTAATACAAAAAATGAAACGTGCAAAATAATCAACTTCTGTTGTAAAACTATTCTGTTGTTGACTGGACTGACTTCATGTTGTGAAACATAACCACTGGTACACAGGAAGCCACATTGTCAGGAAATAGGTAGGAAGGTATTACAGTTTTTCTCGTTTGCTAAGACACTTCTAATGAAACTGGGGTCCACTTGAGTGCCATAATAACTTAATGAGCACAACAACATACTGTTTTGCAAAACAGTAAGTCATTGCTTTCACAAAAAAAACGCAGGAGTCAGTTGAGTAAATGATGTCAAACAAAATCCAAGCATTTGGTCACAGCTGATACAAATGACTAGCATGATTGTGAACTACTTCTGCACGCGTGCAAATCTTTGCACAATTGTTCAATCCGTCCTTATTCATGAGTAAAAGATTTCACCTCTGAGTTGCTGTTTTGTAAGAATGGACCAAGTAAGAGGCAGAGGGCAAAGGGCAAAGGGCAAAGGAGAGGTAGAGAGGCCCCTAGAGGAAAGTTCAGCTCTCAGTTCAAATGGAAAAAGGTCAAATAAAGCCTTCTGTTTCTAGATATTCATGCTCTTCAGTGACATTCTTTCTGCGTTGGTCATCTTTGGTCAAATTATTTTAGAAAAGAATACAGCCCATGTTGTGATATGTTTTGTTGTCTTTATGGTGCATACTATAATTTGATTTATAGTATCAACAGATGGCAGAGACATATTGATAGATGTAGAATTAAAAAGGGTTATTACATAACAAGTTGCACAGTATGTTTTGGAGGTCGTTGATTGTGTGTCATATAATTTCATGTCTTGAGAGTCTTAATGCATTCTGCAAATGAAATGTGTCATTTTGTTTGGACAAATGTGCTCAAGCAACCAATAAACTTTAATACAAGTTTGCATACTGGTGTGTGTGTGTGTGTGTGTGAGAGTGCCTGTATTTGTGTCTGTGAGAGAGAAGTTATGTCAGTATTTAACATGAATTTGATTGTATGACTTAATTTGCCTTTTTTTCTATTACACCAGTGCCTCTGGCTTCCTGTTAAGGTTAGGGCTGATTTCAAGGGTTTACTGTTAACCTACAAAGCATTACATGGACTTGCTCCTATCTATCCCTCTGATTTGGTCCTGCCGTAAATACCTACACATACGCTACATTCACAAGACGCAGGCCTCCTTATTTTACCTGGAATTTCTAAGCAAACAGCTGGAGGCAGGGCTTTCTCCTAAAGAGCTCAATGGAATGGTCTGCCTATCCATGCAAGAGATGCAGACTCTGTCTCGACATCTAAGTCGTTACAGAAGACTCATCTCTTCAGTAGGTCCTAAGATTGAATGTAGTCTGGCCCTGGGGTGGGAAGGTGAACAGCAAGACTTTGGGGTGACGAACCGTCCTTGCTGTCTCTGTCTGGTTGGCTCCCCTCTCTCCACTGAGATTCACTGCCTCTGACCCTATTACGTGGGCTGAGTCACTGGCTTACTAGTGCTTTTCCATGCCATCCCTAGGAGGGGTAGCATCACGTCTCCTTTTTTGTTATACTTGACTTGAGTGGGTTGAGTCAGCTAATTTTGCCCCCCTCGGACTCGTGCTGTGGAGGAGATCTTAATGGGCTATACTCAGTCTGGTCTCAAATCAAATCAAATCAAATTTTATTTGTCACATACACATGGTTAGCAGATGTTAATGCGAGTGTAGCGAAATGCTTGTGCTTCTAGTTCCGACAATGCAGTAATAAAAAGCAAGTAATCTAACTAACAATTCCAAAAAAAAACTACTGTCTTATACACAGTGTAAGGGGATAAAGAATATGTACATAAGGATATATGAATGAGTGATGGTACAGAGCAGCATAGGCAAGATACAGTAGATGATATCGAGTACAGTATATACATATGAGATAAGTATGTAAACCAAGTGGCATAGTTAAAGTGGCTAGTGATACATGTATTACATAAGGATGCAGTCGATGATATAGAGTACAGTATCAACGTATGCATATGAGATGAACAATGTAGGGTAAGTAACATTATATAAGGTAGCATTGTTTAAAGTGGCTAGTGATATATTTACATTTCCCATCAATTCCCATGATTAAAGTGGCTGGAGTAGAGTCAGTGTCATTGACAGTGTGTTGGCAGTAGCCACTCAATGTTAGTGGTGGCTGTTTAACAGTCTGATGGCCTTGAGATAGAAGCTGTTTTTCAGTCTCTCGGTCCCAGCTTTGATGCACCTGTACTGACCTCGCCTTCTGGATGACAGCGGGGTGAACAGGCAGTGGCTCGGGTGGTTGATGTCCTTGATGATCTTTATGGCCTTCCTGTAGCATCGGGTGGTGTAGGTGTCCTGGAGGGCAGGTAGTTTGCCCCCGGTGATGCGTTGTGCAGACCTCACTACCCTCTGGAGAGCCTTACGGTTGAGGGCGGTGCAGTTGCCATACCAGGCGGTGATACAGCCCGCCAGGATGCTCTCGATTGTGCATCTGTAGAAGTTTGTGAGTGCTTTTGGTGACAAGCCGAATTTCTTCAGCCTCCTGAGGTTGAAGAGGCGCTGCTGCGCCTTCCTCACGATGCTGTCTGTGTGAGTGGACCAATTCAGTTTGTCTGTGATGTGTATGCCGAGGAACTTAAAACTTGCTACCCTCTCCACTACTGTTCCATCGATGTGGATAGGGGGTGTTCCCTCTGCTGTTTCCTGAAGTCCACAATCATCTCCTTAGTTTTGTTGACGTTGAGTGTGAGGTTATTTTCCTGACACCACACTCCGAGGGCCCTCACCTCCTCCCTGTAGGCCGTCTCGTCGTTGTTGGTAATCAAGCCTACCACTGTTGTGTCGTCCGCAAACTTGATGATTGAGTTGGGGGCGTGCATGGCCACGCAGTCGTGGGTGAACAGGGAGTACAGGAGAGGGCTCAGAACGCACCCTTGTGGGGCCCCAGTGTTGAGGATCAGCGGGGAGGAGATGTTGTTGCCTACCCTCACCACCTGGGGGCGGCCCGTCAGGAAGTCCAGTACCCAGTTGCACAGGGCGGGGTCGAGACCCAGGGTCTCGAGCTTGATGACGAGCTTGGAGGGTACTATGGTGTTGAATGCCAAGCTGTAGTCGATGAACAGCATTCTCACATAGGTATTCCTCTTGTCCAGATGGGTTAGGGCAGTGTGCAGTGTGGTTGAGATTGCATCGTCTGTGGACCTATTTGGGCGGTAAGCAAATTGGAGTGGGTCAAGGGTGTCAGGTAGGGTGGAGGTGATATGGTCCTTGACTAGTCTCTCAAAGCACTTCATGATGACGGATGTGAGTGCTACGGGGCGGTAGTCGTTTAGCTCAGTTACCTTAGCTTTCTTGGGAACAGGAACAATGGTGGCCCTCTTGAAGCATGTGGGAACAGCAGACTGGTATAGGGATTGATTGAATATGTCCGTAAACACACCGGCCAGCTGGTCTGCGCATGCTCTGAGGGCGCGACAGAGTAGGGGTAGTAAGTTGGTGGTCTGTTGATACCCCTCTAGTGGTGTGGGGGCTGTGCATTGGCAAAGTGGGTGGGGTTATATTCTGCCTGGTTGGGGATATTGTTGGACAGGGGGAGGTCTCAGCCTCCAGTATCTATGCTGCAATGGTCAATGTGCCAGGGGGCTAGGGTCAGTCTCTCGTGTAATTCTCCTGTCTTCTCTGGTGTCCTGTGTGATCTAAAGTATGCCCCCTCTAATTCTCCCATCTCTCTCGCTCTCTCCCCTCCCAGAGGACCTGAGCCCTAAGACCATGCCTCAGGACTACCTGGCCTGATGACTCCTGGCTGTCTTTGTCCCTAGTCCACCTGGTCATGCTGCTGATCCAATTTCTGCTGTTTTGCCTGTGGCGATGGAACCCTGATCTGTTCATCAGACGTGCTACCTTGTCCCGGACCTGCTGTTTTCAACTATCTCTATCCCTCTCCCTCTCTACTGCACCTGCTGTCTCGTACTCTGAATGCTCGACTATGAAAAGCCAACTGACATTTACTCCTGAGGTGCTGACTTGTTGCATTGTGATTATTATTTGATCCTGCTGGTCATCTATGACCGTCTTTAAGAACGATCTGGTCTTAGTGACCATGGATAATCTCCACCCGGCACAGCCAGAAGAGGACTGGCCACCCCTCAGAGCCTGGTTCCTCTCTAGGTTTCTTCCTAGGTTCCTGCCTTTCTAGGGAGTTTTTTTTCCTAGCCACCGTTCTTATACATCCCTAACTATAACATTTTCCCATAAGACAGAACTGCCAAAGGGGGCAGAGTTAGCCTGCAGAGTTCTGTCATACTATCCAGGTCTGTGCCCTAACAATTTCTACTTTTAAAAATCCACCATTCCAAGTCTCGCACCGTGGCCACTTCTTATAGACCCCGCAGCCCCCAGCTGTGCCCTGAACACCATATGTGAATTGATCGCCCCCCTCATCTATCTTCAGAGTTCATACTGTTAGGTGACCTAAACTAGGACATGCTAAACACCCAGCCATCCTACAATTTAAGCTAGGTGCCCTCAATCTCACACAAATTATCAAGGAAGCTACCAGGTACAACCCTAAATCTGCAACCATGGGCACCCTCTTAGATATCATCCTGACCAATTTGCCCTCTACCTCAACCTCTGCTGTCTTCAAGTAGGATCTCAGCGATCACTGCCTCATTGCCTGTGTGTAATGTGTCTGCGTTCAAATGACCACCCCTCATTACTGTCAAGCTCTCCCTAAAACACTTCAGCGAGCAGGCCTTTCTAATTAACCTGGCCTGCGTATCCTGGAAAGATACTGACCTCATCCCGTCAGTAGAGGATGCCTGGTTGCTCTTCAAAAATGCTTTCTTCTCCATCTTAAATAAGCATGCCCCATTCAAAAAATGTAGAACAAAGAACAGACATAGCCCTTGGTTCATCCCAGACATGACTGCCCTTGACCAGCACAAACATCCTGTGGCATTCTGCATTAGCATCGAATAGCCCCTGTGAAATGCAGCATTTCTGGGAAGTCAGTAACAAATATACATAGTCAGTCAGTTAGGGAAGCTAAGGCTAGCTTTTTCATACAGAGATTTGCTTCCTGTCGCAATCATCCCACTCTTCAAAGGGAGAGACACTCTAGACCCAAACTGTTAGACTTATATCCATCCTGCCCTGTCTTTCAAAAAAAAAATCAAAAGCCAAGTCAATAAACAGATCACAGACAATTGCGAATCCCACCATACCTTCTCCACTATGCAGTCTGGTTTCTGAGCTGAGCTGGGTGCACCTCAGCCACGCTCAAGGTCCTAAAGGATATCATAAAAAAACGATAAAAGACAGTACTGTGCAGCCGTCTTCATCGACCTGGCCAAGGCTTTCGACTCTGTCAATCACCAGGATTCTTATTGGCAGACTCAACAGCCTTGGCTTCTCAAATGATTGCCTCACCTGGTTCACCAACTACTTCTCTGATAGAGTTCAGTGTGTCAAATCGGAGGGCCTGTTGTCCGTACCTCTGGCAGTCTCTATGGGGGTGTCACAGGGTTAAATTCTCAGGCCGACACTTTTCTCTGTTTATATCAATGATGTCGCTCTTGCTGCTGGTGATACTCTGATCTGCCTCTACACAGACGACACCATTCTGTATACATCTGGCCCTTTGGAAACTGTGCTAACAAACCTTCAAACGAGCTTCAACACCATACAACACTCCTTCCGTGGCCTCAAACTACTTTTAAATGCGAGTAAAACTAAGTGTGTGCTCTTCAACCGATTGCTGCCCGCACCCTCCAGCCCGACTAGCATCACTACTCTGGACGGTTCTGACCTAGAATATGTGGACAGCTACAAATACCTAGGTGCCTGGTTAGACCGTAAACTCTCCTTCCAGACTCACATTAAGCATCTCCAATACAAAATTTAATCTAGAATCAGCTTCTTATTTCGCAACAAAGCCTCCTTCACTCATGCCGCCAAACATAACCTCGTAAAACTGACTATCCTACCGATCCTTGACTTCGGCAATGTCATTTACAAAATAGCCCCAACACTCTACTCATCAAACTGGATGCAGTCTATCACAGTGCCATCTGTTTTATCACCAAAGCCCCATATACTACCCACCACTGCGACCTGTATGCTCTCGTTGGCTGGCCCTCACTACATATCCGTCTCCAAACCCACCGTCTCCAGGTAATCTATAAGTCTCTGATAGGTAACGCCCCGCCTTAGTTCACTGGTCACCATAGCATCACCCACCTGTAGCATGCGCTCCAGCAGGTATATTGCACTGGTCATCCCCAAAGCCAACACCTCCTTTGGCCGCCTTTCCATCCAGTTCTCTGCTGCCAACGACTGGAACGAATTGCATAAATCTCTGATACTGGAGTTGTATTTCTCCCTCTCTAACTTTAAGCATCAGCTGTCAGAGCAGCTTACCGATCACTGCACCTGTACACAGACAATCTGTAAATAGCACACCCGACTACCTCATCCCCATATTATTACTTACTCTCTTGCTCTTTTGTTTCTGTATAAACAACTTGTGACATCTGCTGATGTAAAGAGGGCTTTATGAATACATTTCATTTTTATTTGAGAAAGAGAGACAAAATTTAGGAAGTTGTGTGCACTGTTGTCTGCTGTATGTGTGGTCATGGTTTTGGTAAACCATTTTCTCACAAATTGAGGGACTATTGTCCTCACATGACAGGTCATTCCCAGCCTCAGAGGATACAATGTTTCTGTGTTCATCTCAGCACTGTCCTCATTCTCAGAAGGGCCAACATTTATCAGGGTTAGGCCAATACCATACCTAGAGGTTTAAAACAGTCAGATGTTGTGGTTAAAACATCATACCCCCCAATAATATCCAGACATTTCTCTTCTTAAAACCCATCAATGAGCATAACCTTGTAGAGATAAAAGTTGAATGAAAATAAATGTGAAAACTTATTGTGGAAGTAATTACTCGCAAGTCCCCTTGGTAACGGATTCAGTCAGACCGATCTTGGCCCTGTGTTGAGGCCGAAGAGAAACTCACGTTTTTGAAAAATATAAATATATACAGTCAGGTCCCAAAAAAATTCTCCCTTGATAAAGATGAGCAAAAAAGACTTACTATACTGAGCTCCACATTTTTATTATGATATTTTACACCAATACAATTGCTCTGAGAAAGAGATTTTATATGGAGGAATGATCTAATATCCCTCCCAATCTATTAAAACATTTTAAGAAATCTAAAGAAAATATTTGTCAAAATTATTGGCACACCTGTTTTTAATACTGCAAAACTCCCCTTGCGAGGAAAATGGCACTGAGCCTTTTTCTAAAATGTTTTAATAGATTGGGAGGGATATTAGATCATTCCTCCATATAGAATCTTTACAGATGCTTGATGTCCTTCATCTGCACGTATGGTCTGCCCTCTTCAATTCAAACCACAGGTTTTCAATGGGGTTTAAGTCCAGAGACTAAAATGGCCCTTGCAAAATGTTGATTTTGTTGTCAATTAAGCATTTCTTTGTGGATTTGATGTGTGCCAATTGCCTCTGCCTTGTGTCTGTCTATGTATTTGTTTTTGCCTCTGAGTTTGTCTCTGTCTGTGTGACTATCTGTTGTAGATGGCACTCCTAGGGAAGTGTCAACAGAGGAAGATGACAAAGAAATTGCCATGGGTAGTTGTGGCTATGGCAATTTCTTCACCATCGCATATTTTTATTTGGTTCCTGATTAGAGAGTGTGAACTCATCAAGAGTCTGCTGTAATGGAAGAAGTTGTGTGCACTGCGGTCTGCTGTTGGTGTTGGTGAACCATTTTCTCACAAACCCAATGACCATTGTCCTCACATTGTGACGGCCCTGAATTATTCTGAACCGTCTCAGTGCAGCTCCTTCCAATAGGGCGCTTTCCCTTTAATTCCCAATTAAATAGCCAGCATCAGCTGCGCAAAAGTGGGGTTGTGATGGAGACGTGAATGAGGATGTGTTCAACCCTCAGTGCCGAAGCTTCTCTATTCCGTTTGTTTTGTTGCCGTTAAACGTGTGTTTTGTAGCCTAAGAGAGTTTACCCAGGATCGGATCCACTCTTTGCGTCCATGGACTACACCTCTCCGTTCTTCGTGGCCTTTCTCCGCTGGAGATCTATTGGCGGATTGGATTGTCTGACTGACCGACTGACTACCACCTTTTTGTATACGGTATTTCATTTGTTTTGATGCGATGTATACTTTGATTTATGTAGTTAGTTGTAGTTGAGGACTTAGTAAGAGTTGATACGCTTTAAAGTTCTGTGGTAAAATAATTGTTATATTGATTGTATGTTTAATACTGGGTTTACGCTACACGGAATGAACGGACAAACATTGCGTGACAAAAGTCACTTGAGTTCACTGAACTCCTTTACCGGGCTGGACTCTTTTTAGGCCCGAGGTACAGGACATTTCTGGAGGAACCAGAACTCATTGTGATATTATTATATGTGTGTAATCATTGTTGTTGCTAATACAACCCACGCAAAAGAATATAGTTTTTGAAGTTCTTTCCAATGTTTTAAGGGTTTATGAAAAGTTTATTTCCATCCTGACTTTTACATAAGTCCTTTGTATTGGTGTAGACTTGACGGACCAGATGGGACTCATCCCCACTCAAACTAAAAGGAGAAACTAATGTTTTCTCTGGTAGGCACAACCTACCTGGCACCCCTATAAATAATAACCTCAAGTCAAAACCGTTACAACATGACAAGTCATTCACAGCCTCAGAGGATGCAATGTTTCTGCATTCACTTCAGCGCTGTCCTCATTCTCAGCAGGGTCAGCATTTACAGGGTTATGCCAATACCCGTACTTAGAGCTTTAAAAACAGTAAGACATCATGGTTAATATGTCATAATTAAGCAATAAGGGCCGAGGTGGTGTGGTATATGGCCAATATACCATGGCTAAGGGGCTGTTATTTTCGCACGATGCAATGCAGATTGCCTGGACACAGCCCTTAGCAGTGGTATATTGGCTATATATTACAACCCCCCAAGGTGCCTTATTGCTATTATAAACTGGTTACCAATGTAATTAGAGCAGTAAAAATACATGTTTTGTCATACCCGTGGTATACGGTCTGATGTACCACGGCTGTCAGCCAATCAGCATTCAAGGCTCGATCCACCCAGTTTATAATCCTCAATCATATCCAGACATTTTTCATCTTAAAAACATAAATGAGAAGAACCTGTATAGATAAAAGTTGCATGAAATAACCAGCACTCCAAATCAGCAACCAGCACTCCTGTGTTCCAATGGCACGTTGGGTTAGCCTTATTGTTGAAGTAGTTACTCTCTCTTTCTCTGTGGTCAGCAGTGTGCCATCCACACATTTGCAAGTCCCCTCGGTAACAGATTCAGTCAGACCAATCTAGACTATTGTGATGAGGCCGGGTAGAGAGTTTCAAGTTCCTTGGTGCCCACATCACCAACAAACTATCATGGTCCAAACACACCAAGACAGTCGTGAAGAGGACACAACAACACCTTTTCCCCCTCAGGAGACTGAAAAGATTTGGCATGGGTCCCCAGATCCTCAAAAATGTCTACAAGGGCCAAGCGTCCTGCCTCAAGCCAAGCCTCCTGCCATCAAGGACCTATATACTAGGCGGTGTCAGAGGAAGGCCCAAAACATTGTCAAAGACTCCAGCCACTCTAGTCATAGACTATTCTCTCTGCTACTGCATGGCAAGGGGTACCGGAGTGCCAAGTCTAGGTCCAAAAGGCTCCTTAACAGCTTCTACCCCAAGCCATAAGACTGCTGAACAATTCATCAAATGGCCACCCAGACTATCCCCCCCCCTTTGTTTTTACACTGCTGCTACTCGCTGTTTATTATCTATGCATAGTCACTTCACCCCTACCTACATGTACAAATGACCTCGACTAACCTGTAAATATTTTCTTAGCTCTATTTCTTGAACTGCGTTGTTGGTTAAGGGCTTGTAAGTACGCATTTCAGAGTAAGATCTACACCTGTTGTAGTTGGTGCATGTAACAAATACATTTACATTTAATTTGATTCGTAGAGAAAGTCATATTGTTGAAAAAGATAAATATATGCAGCCAGGTCCAAAATTATTGTCATCCTCGATAAAGATGAGCAAAAAAGACTGTATAAAATAATAAAAATACTCCACATCTTTTTTTTATGATGATATTCAATTGCTCATAGAAAGATATTTTGTTTAACATGTCATGAAAAAATCTAATAAAGATAGGGGTCAAAATTATTGGCACCCCTGTTTTTAACATTGCAAAACTCCCCTTGCGAGGATAACGGCACTGAGCCTTTTCCTAAAATGTTTTATGAGATTGAGAGGGATATTAGACCATTCCTCCATACAGAATCTTTACAGATGCTTTGATATCCTTCATCTGCACGTATGGTCTGCCCTCTTCAATACAAACCACAGGTTTTCAATGGGGTTCAAGTCCGGAGACTGAGATGGCCATTGCAACATGTTGATTTTGTTGTCAACAAAGCATTTATTTGTGGATTTGTTGTGTTCTAATTGCCTCTGCCTTGTGTCTGTCTCTTTGTGTGTCTGTCTCTGTGTGTGTTTGTCTCTGAGTTTGTCTCTGTGACTATCTGCTGTAGACACTCCCAGGGAAGTGTCAATAAAAATAACAAAAATGATGACAAAAAAAATGACATGGGTAGTTGTGTGCTACGGCATTTTCTTCACCTTTTCATATTTTCATTTGGTTCCCCGAGTAGTGAGTGTGAACTTAACAAGAGTCTGCTGTAATGGCTTCATGTTGTATCTGTTGAAGTGGGGAAACATAACTGCTAATACACAGGAAGCTAATAAGTAAGGATTTCATTCATATGCTAATACAAAAAAAAACCAAAATGAGCTATTTCTGTTGTAAAAATCTGTTCTGTTGAGTCTATTGTGCTGACTTCATGTTGTGTCTGATGTGTGAAACATAACTACTGGTCCACAGGAAGCTACACTATCAGGAAATAAGCAGGAATGTAGTTGAGCTGACAGACATTTAGCCCATCCCACCCCCCATAAAGCTATGACATTTGGCGCTCACCTGGAATTATTTATGTCTGATAAAAACAAACACAAAATTCAACCCATATGATCTAATACACAATAAAAGTACACTAAAACATATACAGATGTTATATGATAAGCCTTTTCATATTTTGTACTATGTCATATTTCACCTTCATTACTTTACCAAACATATCATGACATTAGTGATAGTCAAAATCTGTTAAAATTGTGAACGTCTAAATCAACATTTGGGACCTTTTAAACAACGTACTTCTGTCCTATAGACAAGGGGAGAAGGGATAGGTAAATGGAGAAATGTGTCTGCTTCTGACACACCAAATGACTACTTATTTTAGGTTTAAGGAAGTGGGTAGTTCACATTCTTTATCGTTGAGCTAATTAAGTCATGTATTTAGATCCGCCTGCTCAAGACACATCCAGTGATTTCCTTGCCATATCTGTGCCCTGAATCAGTTGAATAAATGTTTTTCTAAGGACCACTCCTTTGACGTAATGTTGCAGTGAAGTGATATAAATTGATGTAATCATGCAGCCGACCACCAGAGGGATGCAAATACCAGCTTATTCCACAGAGGACCTTTACATGGTCTTAGGAAGGTCAGGATTGCTGTCTTCTGAATTATAAAATGGTGGGAAATCAATAAAATAAGCCATGTAAACCTTTACATATATTTTAAAGTAATTCCAGTGCCCAATTTTGGGGACTGTCAGCTTAAGAGGATTTAATATACAAATACAAAAAATCGAATACATTTGCATACTTGTGTGTGTGCATGTGTATGTGTGTGAGAGAGAGTGTGTATGTGAGACAGATAGAGAGATTGAAGGAGGAAGTTGTGTGCACTGGGGTCTGCTGTTTGTGTTACAGTATGTTATCATTGTCACACCCTGATCTGTTTCACCTGTCTTTGTACTTGTCTCCACCCTCTTCCAGGTCTTGCCCATCTACCCCATTATCCCCAGTGTATTTATAGCTGTGTTCTCTGTTTGTCTGTTGCCAGATCATCTTGTCTTGTCAAGCCTACCAGCATTTTTGCCTTGCTCATGTGACCTGTTTTCTAGTTTTCCAGATGTTGACCCTAGAGCCTGGCCTGACCCTAAGACTGCCTGCCATTCAGTACCTTTTGATTCTGATCTGGATTATTGACCTCCGCCTGCTGTCGTTTTGCCTGCCCCATGTTCTATTTAATTTGGCATTCTTTTTTATTATTGAATGTTTAGAACATACAATATACTTGCAGTGAAGCCGCTCAACAACTACATCACATTAGTCATCGAACGGACTCCCAACCAGAGACACACAGAAGAAACAAGGGTCAACACGCTGCTCAAGGGCACGTCGATGGGGACCCGAACTAGGGATCCATCAGCCACCGGCCTAAGCTCTCACCCGCCAGGCCAGCAGCCCTCCAATACCCCCCCCCCCACCCCAAAGATCCCCAAGAGCTGCCCCTCAACCATCCAAGGGGATTATTTTTACTTAATATTTTTTTTTATTTTTTTATCTTTGACCGTAATTCTATCCCCCGCCCAGCAACTCCCCTCCCACTTGTCTCCAATTCCACATCCCAACCCTCAGCTTCCCTCAGCCCATCCCATCTATCTCTGCTGGCCACCCTCTTAATATTTCTACGCGCCATATAACTTTTAAATATGCTGTAACGTTAAACACACTTTCAATCTATCTAATCGAATAGAATCCACAGATTGCGAGTTGAAGATAAATACTTTTACCAAGAGTATTAGTATATTATTAATAGCCTTCCCCTGTTCTACTAATACACTTTTCTTACTTTGACACTGTATGCATCTGCATCTTCCTTAAAGCTTGATAATCGTGGTAAACTATTTTACCATGTTGGTAAACCATTTTCTCACAAATCCTGTGATGAATATCAAATCAAATTTATTTATATAGCCCTTCGTACATCAGCTGATATCTCAAAGTGCTGTACAGAAACCCAGCCTAAAACCCCAAACAGCAAGCAATGCAGGTGTAGAAGCACGGTGGCTAGGAAAAACTCCCTGGAAAGGCCAAAACCTAGGAAGAAACCTAGAGAGGAACCAGGCTATGTGGGGTGGCCAGTCCTCTTCTGGCTGTGCCGGGTGGAGATTATAACAGAACATGGCCAAGATGTTCAAATGTTCATAAATGACCAGTATGGTCGAATAATAATAAGACAGAACAGTTGAAACTGGAGCAGCAGCATGGCCAGGTGGACTGGGGACAGCAAGGAGTCATCATGTCAGGTAGTCCTGGGGCATGGTCCTAGGGCTCAGGTCAGTTGAAACTGGAGCAGCAGCATGGCCAGGTGGACTGGGGACAGCAAGGAGTCATCATGTCAGGTAGTCCTGGGGCATGGTCCTAGGGCTCAGGTCCTCCGAGAGAGAGAAAGAAAGAGAGAAGGAGAGAATTAGAGAATGCACACTTAGATTCACACAGGACACCGAATAGGACAGGAGAAGTACTCCAGATATAACAAACTGACCCTAGCCCCCCGACACATAAACTACTGCAGCATAAATACTGGAGGCTGAGACATATCCTCACATTACAAGTCATTCTGCATTACCAGGGGTTAAAAATAGTCAGACATTATGGTTAAAACATCAATATCCTCGATAATAACCAAAAAAAAATCAACTTTGTTGACTTCTGCCATCAATGAGAATAACCTCTATCGATAAGTAGTCAAAGTAAGTAGTTATCCTTCCTTTCTATGTGGTCAGTGGTGTGCCATCCACCCATTTCCATGTCGAAAGTGTTCCAAGTGTAGGGCAGGACAATGCCACAACTAGACTCACCTAGCCTCTGGAGACAGGACACTCTGGAGATGCAGAAGCTTAACTTCTGGATGGATACATGCAGTATCTAGGATACGTTCCACTGTTCACACCAGCTTATCACTTCCTTTTTACCTTCTTTATAGTCTATTTGGAAGGGTTAGGGGGTCCAAAAAAAAACATGTCAAATTTGAACCTTTTAATACGCAGTATGCCGGTGTGGATATCTTGACAAAGCCTTGCTCTCATCTCTTATCTTATGAGGGAAATGCTCCCTACCTCGTGTGCCTTGGTGCTCAGCTCTTTCCCTCCTTCTGTGTTCCCTTTTTTCCCCTCCCTCTATCATTTCACCAGAAGTCATCTGAACACTCAATCGTCAGACAATCTGCTTCAATAAACTGACAGACGACATAACTAATTTCTCTTTGGAGCTGGGGGTTGACGGAGCAGCGGAGAGGGGGAGGGCTAAAGACAGACAGACAACACTGTTTCCCATTCACAGGTTGCGTCTCAAATGGCACCCTATTCCCTATAAAGTGCACTACTTTTGACCAGTGCCATAGTGCACTATATAGGGAATAGGGTGCCATTTGGGACACAAGCGTACACTGAGCTGGTCCCATTGTATTCCTCTCCCGTCCCTGGGTGATGTACGCCGCCTGCTAGCCAAGCTTATCTACGGGAACACACGCGGTCCTGACATCTTGCGAGGCAAACAAACAAACTTCCAGTACTGGCAGAGAGGGAAAGACATGATTGGGAAATATGTAGTGGCCTCCCAGAGCGAGCGATGATGAACAATGCATTTGGAAATGCACCTCGGAGCATTTTTCTGAGAACAAAAGCAACCAAGCCAAGTCAATGGACATTTTCCAGAAGTAACACATTTACCACAGATTAGTCCTCTTTTCTTATATGCTTGGCCTTATTAGGGAATCCATTTGCCATGGCTATTTTATCATGAGCGGGGGCATGCTGTAGAAGCTTTCTAATGTGGGGTCTTGGCAGACTGCACCACTGTATGTGGATGCATCCAAAATGGCACTCTATTCCCTGTAGAGTGCACTACTTTTGAACAAAGGTATCACTATGTAGGGAGAAGGGTGCCATTTGGGAGGCGGGCTGGGACTTCACAGTTCATGGGCCACACTGCATGCCACACGGCCATATTTCAAACTGACGCTGATCTAAATGATTAATTTCCTGCTTCATGTATTAAATAATGAACTATCTTTAATTCATGATTCAGGCACTGTGCATAGCGAGACCCCGAGTTAGAATTTCGAGGGAGTGGGACGGGGTTATACTTAACACCAGGGATACCTTCTATTACCAGGACGGATGATGGACGGACCAACGACGTAAACGTCCCAAATGGCACCCTGTTCTTTATATAGTAAATAAGGGTGCCATTTTGGATGCAGCCTCAGTCTGCTCATGTAACAGACGTGGTTTGGAGAGCCATGCACACGTGATGAGTTGACTTGCCCGACACGCGTGTGTTAGCCTTAGCTCAGCAGGTTAGCACATCACATCAGGAGTTGATTTCCAACAGAAATATCACTCTTTTCTCACCTGACACCTCTCTAGTGCGGCACCGCAGGCCTTTGTGTAGCATGTCTTATTGCATCACACAGAAGAAAGAAAGAGTCGTCCTACAGAAACCTCATTTACAGGGCGAACCGTTTCCAATCATATCCCAGACTGTCTGAGCACCAACGGGTAGGGGGAGGAACAATACGGGTGTTCGGGGTCGTGAATGAGATGAGACGGTGATTACTACATGAATAGCCCCATTACTACAGCTCCATTGGATGAGCTGATAGGCTAGGAGAAGTCTGCAATCATGAGGTCATAGTAAAGTGTTGATGTGATGATAACAGCAGGGGTTAATACAGTATGTGTGTTCCACAGACTGGCAAGGCAAGGGCAATGGATGCAGGATTCCTAGGGGCAAATCAATGACGGAAATAACAAAGCATTCAGGTTGAAATTAGGGGAGCGATTAATATGTTGTAAATGGACACAGTTTGAACCCCTGTGTTCTATGGTCATATCGGACGCAGCCGGACATGCTATCTGTTCTTCTGGATTCGTTTGTGGATTAACAGATGAAATCCATACATGCAGCTGGTGACTAGGGATAAATCCATACATGCAGCTGGTGACTAGGGATAAATCCATACCACAACTGTAGTGGATGCGTTAGGTCATGTTTGACTTTGAATATAATTTAACCAGAGTTTGTTTGGTAACATTGCAGCTGTGCACTTTTTCTTGTTACTATATACAGCAAAAAAACTCAAACCTTTAACCTGACCCCAAGTGCACTGCTGCAATGTGTAATTCCAGTATACACAATACTTCAAAACATAGTCACACTGTAAGGGAAAGTGTTCATTTTGAGAATTAGAGGAACACTTGCCAAGCCTAATGCAGGCCAGAGCTATTGACGTTGGTTGTCATTGACCTACAGTAGGTCACCCACATAGATGGGTTTAGTGAGATTCTCATAACCTCTATGCATGACAGGAATTACATTGGAGTGTTACAGCGTAACTAGGCGTGTTAAAACCAGCATCTTATCACAGCCGTCCGTCTAGAGACATACAATATATTCCATGTATAGTAGATACATCCAGTCCAAAAAAGGTAGCAAATAAACAGACTCCCCAGAGTCTCAACCTGTGAAGTCCCAGCCTGCAACACATGGTCTAAACTCTCATTAGCAGCTCTGATGTCAATCTGTCCTTCTATTCATCGAGTCTGTTTCAGGGAAAGAGCACAACGTAGAGAGTGCTCGCTCCTACTGACTGCAATGTGGGGCTTGATTTAGGTACGTCAGTTAAAAACATGGTGGTGATTATTTAAGCAAAAGGGGCCAGAGGGGGAGTGGTATATGAGGGCTGTTCTTATGCATGAGTGCCTGGATACAGCCCTTAGACGTGGTATATTGGCCATATACCACCAACCCCTGAGGATAAACTGGTTACCAACGTAATTATAAAAATGTTAATAAATGTTTTGTCATACCCTGTGGTATAAGGTCTGATATACCACAGCTGTCAGCCAATCAGCAATCAGGGCTCGAACCAGACAGTTTATAAATAATGATATATACTGTATGTATATATAATAATATATATCATATATATGTCATTTATAGTTTAAGTATTTAGCCCCTTGTTTAAGTGTTTTGCTTAAATTACTAATTGTCTGATTAAGCTTTGTGACTGAGGTGATTAAACTTAAAATCATTAGTAATCATTCAACGGCTCAGACGCAAGAGGTATGTGGCAGGGTCTACAGTCAATCACGGACTACAAGAAGAAAACCAGCCCAGTCACAGACCAGGATGTCTTGCTCCCAGGCAGACTAAATAACTTTTTTGCCCGCTTTGAGGACAATACAGTGCCACTGACACGGCCTGCAACGAAAACATGCGGACTCTCCTTCACTGCAGCCGAGGTGAGTAAAACATTTAAACGTGTTAACCCTCGCAAGGCTGCAGGCCCAGACGGCATCCCCAGCCGCGCCCTCAGAGCATGCGCAGACCAGCTGGCCGGTGTGTTCACGGACATATTCAATCAATCCCTATACCAGTCTGCTGTTCCCACATGCTTCAAGAGGGCCACCATTGTTCCTGTTCCCAAGAAAGCTAAGGTAACTGAGCTAAACGACTACCGCCCGTAGCACTCACTTCCGTCATCATGAAGTGCTTTGAGAGACTAGTCAAGGACCATATCACCTCCACCCTACCTGACACCCTAGACCCACTCCAATTTGCTTACCGCCCAAATAGGTCCACAGACGATGCAATCTCAACCACACTGCACACTGCCCTAACCCATCTGGACAAGAGGAATACCTATGTGAGAATGCTGTTCATCGACTACAGCTTGGCATTCAACACCATAGTACCCTCCAAGCTCGTCATCAAGCTCGAGACCCTGGGTCTCGACCCCGCCCTGTGCAACTGGGTACTGGACTTCCTGACCGGCCGCCCCGGTGGTGGTGAGGGTAGGCAACAACATCTCCACCCCGCTGATCCTCAACACTGGGGCCCCACAAGGGTGCGTTCTGAGCCCTCTCCTGTACTCCCTGTTCACCCACGACTGCGTGGCCACGCACGCCTCCAACTCAATCATCAAGTTTGCGGACGACACAACAGTGGTAGGCTTGATTACCAAAAACGACGAGACGGCCTACAGGGAGGAGGTGAGGGCCCTCAGAGTGTGGTGTCAGGAAAATAACCTCACACTGAACGTCAACAAAACTAAGGAGATGATTGTGGACTTCAGGAAACAGCAGAGGGAACACCCCCCTATCCACATCGATGGAACAGTAGTGGAGAGGGTAGCAAGTTTTAAGTTCCTCGGCATACACATCACAGACAAACTGAATTGGTCCACTCACACAGACAGCATCGTGAAGAAGGCGCAGCAGCGCCTCTTCAACCTCAGGAGGCTGAAGAAATTCGGCTTGTCACCAAAAGCACCTACAAACTTCTACAGATGCGCAATCGAGAGCATCCTGGCGGGCTGTATCACCGCCTGGTACAGCAACTGCTCCGCCCACAACCGTAAGGCTCTCCAGAGGGTAGTGAGGTCTGCACAACGCATCACCGGGGGCAAACTACCTGCCCTCCAGGACACCTACACCACCCGATGTTACAGGAAGGCCATAAAGATCATCAAGGACAACAACCACCCGAGCCACTGCCTGTTCACCCCGCTATCATCCAGAAGGCGAGGTCAGTACAGGTGCATCAAAGCTGGGACCGAGAGACTGAAAAACAGCTTCTATCTCAAGGCCATCAGACTGTTAAACAGCCACCACTAACATTGAGTGGCTGCTGCCAACACACTGACTCACTCCAGCCACTTTAATAATGGGAATTGATGGGAAATGATGTAAAATATATCACTATCCACTTTAAACAATGCTACCTAATATAATGTTTACATACCCTACATTACTCATCTCATATGTAATCGTATATACTGTACTCTATATCATCTACTGCATCCTTATGTAATACATGTATCACTAGCCACTTTAACTATGCCACTTTGTTTACATACTCATCTCATATGTATATACTGTACTCGATACCATCTACTGTATCTTGCCTAAGCTGCTCTGTACCATCACTCATTCATATATCTTTATGTACATATTCTTTATCTCCTTACACTGTGTATAAGACGGTATTTTTTTTTTTAATTGTTAGTTAGATTACTTGTTGGATTATTACTGCATTGTCGGAACTAGAAGCACAAGCATTTCGCTACACTCGCATTGACATCTGCTAACCATGTGTATGTGACAAATAAAATTTGATTTGATTTGATGATTTGAGCATGCAGTCGTCTGGGATAGGCTCGTTAATCGAATTAGCGACCTCCTACTGCCTTGGTGAATTTGCCGCCACGTGGGTCAGGAGACTGGCTACACTTGTGATGGTTAGGGTTAGTCTGTGACTCGTTAAACGCAGTAAGAACCGCTTGATGACTTTGGTGTCTTGGGTTGACGGCCATCTCTGCTATTTCATGATCAGCGCAATGGATGAAAACAGTGTCTGAAAATGTTGTGATCGATAGTGGACGTGTGTACAGTACAGAGAGGAATGTTTTTGAATGTGGTCTTACGTAAGTGTCAATGACTCTCCTCCGGTTATTTTGGGATCTGAGATGGATGTTGCCTCCTGTTATCGGTGAGTGGTGACTGACACTTGGCTACTCTGACACTGTTAATGGCTCATTTTACAGTTCTTCACATTGCACCTTGCTCTGTCTGAAGGAGAGAACTATGAGTTACAACAGAATAGCAGAGAGAGAGGCCTTCCCTGTTTCACACCACGCGGCTGTAAGTGAAGGTGGCGTTGATTGGGAAAGTCTCGTATCCGAGATGAAGCATCGGACAAAGCAATCTATATGCCTGTAAACAGAAACTAAGGTGGAAGGTGTAGAAGCAATGTAAAAAGCGTATAACGTGTACCCTACTCAAGCAGTGGCGAAAAAAAGCCATCAATACTTATTCTTGTTTGGTTTCTCTACAGACACAAATGAAATGTTTTTTTTTAGGAAAAGAAATTAAATCATTCTCCTGATTGGACTATAATAGACCAGTTGATACCGACACACTTTTCTGTTTGAAATCAATCAAATAAACAACGAACGTTTGGGCTGACTTAATTCTGTTAGCATTCCTTTCTAACACCAACATCCATCTTATCCGGAACGGTTGATTGTGCTTCCCTCTCTCCTCTTCCTCCTCCATTAACTGTGTTTATCCTCCAGCGAAGCATTTTACAGCTGGATATTGTTCCTCCGCGGAGCCGCGTACACCACAGCAGCCCTGCTAATTCCAACCCTGCTTCGCTCCGCCTTTTCACTGGATGAAATAGACCAGAGCCAATGAGAAACTTGAATCTTCCCCTAGCATTAGCTCAGTTCCCATATGCCTATACGTTAGTGTCCAAACCCATTGCTTCAAATCCAATCACCCATCCAGCGGGCTTACCGCTACAATCGAAAGGAGGCTATTGAATGGAGAGAGGAGACTAGTGTTGGGTTCACTAGACACGAAACGGAATCGGGCCGAAGCGGTTGCCTGACGACTCGTACCGAATTGAATTCCACTGCTCTATCTAATCGCTACATACATTCAGTCTGACACTGCCATCATAGATATCCTTTACGTTGACATCAAAATGCGGAGCGTTGTACAAAACAAGTCATCAGCAGCGTTTGGATTGTCTCTAACCAATCAGAGTATCAAACCCAATGACTGTTTCCCAAACGTCGCTTTTACCCACGTGTGTTCAGGCTCTGGCCCAATCCATCGGTTTCTGGGACCAATCAAAACAGTTTGAATGTGTTCACATTCGAAATGTCGTCGTGGAGGAGATCAAATCCAGACTCATTAGTGGGCGTGGCTTTAGGCAGAAGCGATGTGGCTGGGTAGCCAGGCAACCGAAACTGGGAGGTACTACAGTATAAGCAGTTCTGCAATAAGAAACTTTCATATTAGTTGTCTGTTACCTAAATGTTTCTGCTATGTTGTGCTCTAATGAATAGGACCTATTTAATTTGTTTTGTAACAGAGTCCTGAGTCTTCTGGATACATCAGTAGATGTGACTGGGTGCTTATGTAACATAAAGGAGTACATTAACAGTTCAACATCCCTGCAGTGATGTAATGCTGCTTCTCAGAACCGGAGTGAGATCGACAGAAATGTCTCCAAACAGGGACATTTCCTCTTCAATGGAGATTGGGGAGCTGTAAGTAGTTGACCCTAGACGCTGATCCGGGGTCCGTTTAGCATTTTCACCCACAATGGTAAAGAATTGGGGGAGGGGAAGCTGATCCTAGATCTGTACCTAGAGGAATTGTCAACCTGGAGGAGAAATTGGCTTCTTGGGTTCAAGGTTCAAGCCAAGGGTCAGCTGCTCCTCCACTTCAGTTTAGTTGTTTACTGCTAATCTGCTGCCGGTGTTTACTGTTATTTTTTTCTGAGCGGCCTAGATGTGCGAGTCAAGATGATGTGACACTGTTAATTCCCCTGCTTCACTCGTAAAACTGGTGTTAGGTGAAAGGGATGACCTCATTACACCTAAATTAAGAATGAGTCCAGAAGTGAGTCCAGGGTTGTATTCCAAATGGAACCCTATTCCCTATTTAGTGAACTACTTTGACCATGGGCCTATGGGCACTGGTCAAAAGTAGTGTGCTATAAAGGTATTGTGCAATACACCCTCTCCAGTGATGATGACAGTGTCTGCCTAAGTCTCAGGGTGGGGATCAGGGCTCCAGCCAGACACTGGGGTTGGCGTTGGAACATGTGGCCCCAGCAGATGGGAGTTTTATGAGAGTCTCGCCTGCTGTGGACAAGCCTGGTCACACACACACATTGGTTTTATTATCCAAGTGGGGACGAAAAATGTGTTCCCATTCAAAATCCTATTTTCCCTTAACCCTAACCCTAAACTTAGTCCTAACCCTAACCCTAACCCTAACCTTAACACCAAACCCCTATCCCTAAAACTAAACATAACCCTAACTCCTAATCCTTAACCCTAATTCTAACCATAAACCTAATTCTAACCCTAAATCTAAAATAGCCTTTTTCCTTTTTGGGGACCAGTGAGACATTCTTCTCTAATAAGGATGGTGGTAGAGCTACAAGAGTTTGGTGGATTTAAATGTGGTCTTGCTCGTCTTAGCACTATTTGACAAATGATTTATTTTAAACGTTGTATACAAAATAATGATGTTAGTAGCTCATCATCAAATACCGCCTCTTGCTTGGATCTGTGTGTAGCTAAAAATTATGCACGAATACAGCATATAGTTATATCTATCCACAGATGGAAACTCTATTCCCAGTGCAGATCCGCATTGCTCCAGATGAAGCAGGGGCAGCAGATGGCTGAGGCTGGGAGAGGGGCTCTGGGACTGGGTGGGGACAGAGGAGCTCGGTGGAGACTGGAGCCCCAGTTACTCCACTCTGGGTGCCTCATAATCCCACAAAGCCCTGGCTTCTCCCCGCTGACAAATAAGAAATGGCCCCCACCACCAACAGCTTGTCCCAGCCCCGGCCACTGCCTGCCATTCACCGAGAGCCATCATGCTGAGCTGGGAGACAATGAGTTGCCATTAACTGTTTCTCCTCTCTCTCTCGCCTCCTGATTTCTAAAGAGAGGGATGGAGAGGCGGGGAATACGACACACAGAGAGGGATGGAGAGGCGGGGAATACGACACACAGAGAGGGATGGAGAGGTGGGGAATACGACACACAGAGAGGGATGGACAGGCGGGGAATAAGACACACAGAGAGGGATGGACAGGCGGGGAATAAGACACACAGAGAGGGATGGAGAGGCGGGGAATACGACACACAGAGAGGGATGGAGAGGCGGGGAATAAGACACACAGAGAGGGATGGAGAGGCGGGGAATACGACACACAGAGAGGGATGGAGAGGCGGGGGACACACAGAGGGGGATGGAGAGGCGGGGAATACGACACACAGAGGGGGATGGAGAGGCGGGGAATACGACACACAGAGGGATGGAGAGGCGGGGAATACGACACACAGAGAGGGATGGAGAGGCGGGGAATACGACACACAGAGAGGGATGGAGAGGTGGGGAATACGACACACAGAGAGGGATGGAGAGGGAATACGACACACAGAGAGGGATGGAGAGGCGGGGAATACGACACACAGAGAGGGATGGAGAGGCGGGGAATACGACACACAGAGGGTGACGGAGAGGCGGGGAATACAACACACAGAGAGGGATGGAGAGGCGGGGAATACGACACACAGAGAGGGATGGAGAGGCGGGGAATACGACACACAGAGAGGGATGGAGAGGCGGGGAATACGACACACAGAGAGGGATGGAGAGGCGGGGAATACGACACACAGAGAGGGATGGAGAGGCGGGGAATACGACACACAGAGAGGGATGGAGAGGCGGGGAATACGACACACAGAGAGGGATGGAGAGGCGGGGAATACGACACACAGAGAGGGATGGAGAGGCGGGGAATACGACACACACAGAGGGGGATGGAGAGGCGGGGAATACGACACACAGAGGGGGACTGAGAGGTGGGGAATACGACACACAGAGGGGGACGGAGAGGCGGGGAATACGACACACAGAGAGGGACGGAGAGGCGGGGAATACGACACACAGAGAGGGATGGAGAGGCGGGGAATACAACACACAGAGAGGGATGGAGAGGCGGGGAATACGACACACAGAGAGGGATGGACAGGCGGGGAATACGACACACACAGAGGGATGGAGAGGTGGGGAATACGACACACAGAGAGGGATGGAGAGGCGGGGAATACGACACACAGAGGGATGGAGAGGCGGGGAATACGACACACAGAGGGATGGAGAGGCGGGGAATACGACACACAGAGGGATGGAGAGGCGGGGAATACGACACACAGAGAGGGATGGAGAGGCGGGGAATACGACACACAGAGAGGGATGGAGAGGCGGGGAATACGACACACAGAGAGGGATGGAGAGGCGGGGAATACGACACACAGAGGGGGATGGAGAGGCGGGGAATACGACACACAGAGGGGGACTGAGAGGTGGGGAATACGACACACAGAGGGGGACGGAGAGGCGGGGAATACGACACACAGACAGGGATGGAGAGGCGGGGACGACACACAGAGAGGGACGGAGAGGCGGGGAATACGACACACAGAGAGGGATGGAGAGGCGGGGAATACGACACACAGAGAGGGATGGAGAGGCGGGGAATACGACACACAGAGAGGGATGGAGAGGCGGGGAATACGACACACAGAGAGGGATGGACAGGCGGGGAATACGACACACAGAGGGATGGAGAGGTGGGGAATACGACACACAGAGAGGGATGGAGAGGCGGGGAATACGACACACAGAGGGATGGAGAGGCGGGGAATACGACACACAGAGAGGGATGGAGAGGCGGGGAATACGACACACAGAGAGGGATGGAGAGGTGGGGAATACGACACACAGAGGGATGGAGAGGTGGGGAATACGACACACAGAGGGATGGAGAGGCGGGGAATACGACACACAGAGAGGGATGGAGAGGCGGGGAATACGACACACAGAAAGGGATGGAGAGGCGGGGAATACGACACACAGAGAGGGATGGAGAGGCGGGGAATACGACACACAGAGAGGGATGGAGAGGCGGGGAATATGACACACAGAGAGGGATGGAGAGGCGGGGAATACGACACACAGAGGGATGGAGAGGCGGGGAATACGACACACAGAGAGGGATGGAGAGGCGGGGAATACGACACACAGAGAGGGATGGGGAGGCGGGGAATACGACACACAGAGAGGGATGGAGAGGCGGGGAATACGACACACAGAGAGGGATGGAGAGGCGGGGAATACGACACACAGTGAGGGATGGAGAGGCAGGGAATACGACACAGAGGGGAGAGGCGGGGAATACGACACACAGAGGGGGATGGAGAGGTGGGGAATGTGACACACAGAGAGGGATGGAGAGGTGGGGAATACGACACACAGAGGGGGACGGAGAGGCGGGGAATACGACACACAGAGAGGGATGGAGAGGTGGGGAATACGACACACAGAGAGGAATGGAGAGGTGGGGAATACGACACACAGAGAGGGATGGAGAGGTGGGGAATACGACACACAGAGGGGGACGGAGAGGCAGGGAATACGACACACAGAGAGGGATGGGTACAGTGAAGACTGTACATTTCCCATCTGAACGAGGTAATAGGTCATGCTAGTCCTTTATAAACTAGACTAGAGCATGACAACATTAATGACCAAACCCAATTATCTTGAATTCCATTCTTACGGAGACAAAAGTGTTACCTTAGCAACTATCTACTAAAATTAAGCACAGTCGGATGGTTAATTTGAAATGTATAACTTTGAGAGAGAAAATAATAAACCCAAATAAACCTTTGTCTCCATTGTTTTCCTTGCCTCCTAAGGTTGTGGAAGTTTAACCGTTTGTCTCTACTACATTTGTCTCTGCTACTTCGCTGTGTCTTGGCCCGATATCCCATTTACTAATTCACCAATGACTGACCTAATATGTTGGCTTGAACTCGCAGCGTAATCACATTTCTCTGCGAGGCATATCTTTGTTTCTGTGCAAGGCTTTTTTTGTAACTATCTGCTTATTCCAAGACCCTGTAACTGTCTTCAAATTCAACAGACTGCACTTGAATATAACTTGCCGCTTTTCCACCCGAGCGCAGCTAGGAGCTGACACGTGTGATAAACAAAGATTCTGACAGAGAGAGAGAACTGTGACCAAATCTCTTACAGCAGTGTGCGAATGAAGCCTCATTAAATACTTCAGACGACCATGGACGTGCCAAATGATTGCAAATAGCAGCCGAACAGAGATTTTTTTATCATAATAAACCAATAATAGTTATTGATTCACCAGGCTTTGGATTTTAAAGGATGTGTAAGACTAAAGTTGCTCTTGTATGATAGGATCATGTCAATGCTCTGTCATTATCGATAATAACAACGAAGTGGGTTCCCCAGGGTGGACCAATCATTTTAAAGGATGTGTAAGACTAAAGTTGCTCTTGTATGATAGGATCATGTCAATGCTCTGTCATTATCGATAATAACAACGAAGTGGGTTCCCAGGGTGGACCAATCATTTTAAAGGATGTGTAAGACTAAAGTTGCTCTTGTATGATAGGATCATGTCAATGCTCTGTCATTATCGATAATAACAATGAAGTGGGTTCCCAGGGTGGACCAATCATTTTAAAGGATGTGTAAGACTAAAGTTGCTCTTGTATGATAGGATCATGTCAATGCTCTGTCATTATCGATAATAACAACGAAGTGGGTTCCCCAGGGTGGACCAATCATTTTAAAGGATGTGTAAGACTAAAGTTGCTCTTGTATGATAGGATCATGTCAATGCTCTGTCATTATCGATAATAACAACGAAGTGGGTTCCCCAGGGTGGACCAATCATTTTAAAGGATGTGTAAGACTAAAGTTGCTCTTGTATGATAGGATCATGTCAATGCTCTGTCATTATCGATAATAACAACGAAGTGGGTTCCCCAGGGTGGACCAATCATTTTAAAGGATGTGTAAGACTAAAGTTGCTCTTGTATGATAGGATCATGTCAATGCTCTGTCATTATCGATAATAACAACGAAGTGGGTTCCCCAGGGTGGACCAATCATTTTAAAGGATGTGTAAGACTAAAGTTGCTCTTGTATGATAGGATCATGTCAATGCTCTGTCATTATCGATAATAACAACGAAGTGGGTTCCCCAGGGTGGACCAATCATTTTAAAGGATGTGTAAGACTAAAGTTGCTCTTGTATGATAGGATCATGTCAATGCTCTGTCATTATCGATAATAACAACGAAGTGGGTTCCCCAGGGTGGACCAATCATTTTAAAGGATGTGTAAGACTAAAGTTGCTCTTGTATGATAGGATCATGTCAATGCTCTGTCATTATCGATAATAACAACGAAGTGGGTTCCCCAGTGTGGACCAATCATTTTAAAGGATGTGTAAGACTAAAGTTGCTCTTGTATGATAGGATCATGTCAATGCTCTGTCATTATCGATAATAACAACGAAGTGGGTTCCCCAGGGTGGACCAATCATTTTAAAGGATGTGTAAGACTAAAGTTGCTCTTGTATGATAGGATCATGTCAATGCTCTGTCATTATCGATAATAACAACGAAGTGGGTTCCCCAGGGTGGACCAATCATGTTGTTAAAAACACACACTACTCCATCTGATTATTAATATTTAAGAACAGCGCATCACACATTCCGGAGTCTCAGGTTCATTGTGGGAAGTGCCAATCACCAGGTGGATCACCAGGGGAAATGGACGATTCAGCAGAAAGTTGTCGGCAGAGGGGAGATTCTGCCCCACTTTTTCTATTGTATGACAGGCAATTCATTAGGTGAGAAAGAAACACATTTTCACACTTTGAGATTTTAAAAAACAGCTGTTAACATTTTAACACATGTTAACACCACCTTTTCACGTGAGGGGAAAAACATGTTTTCATCTCACATGTGAATTGCAGTTTCACATGTTAAAAACTTCTGTGAAATTTGGATATGCAGTTTTACACGTTGCAATGTGGAATTGAGTTTTCACATGTGAAAAACATTCACATGTAAAAAACACATTTGCTGTTTCACATTGTAAAACAATTTCACATGTTTACTCTCCTGTGAAAACATGGTGTTAACATGTGGTAGTAGCAATGTATCCACCAGTGGAATTAAGGTGAACACATTTAAGAAGCCCAAATGCGGGACAAGGTAATGATATTGTGGGACATTCCCAGAACAGTGGACAGAAGAAAACATTTCAAATGACAACATAGTTCTGCTGTATCAAATCATATTTTATTGGTTACATACATATTTAGCAGATGCTGCGGGTGAAGCGAAATGCTTGGATGAACTGCCTGTTAAAAGGGGCAAACCTTAGTTGATACATAAATTTTTGGCCATATAAATTAATAATGTGAACCCATTGATTCGAGAAGAATATAAAATATAAATGCCTCATGTTACTTACACCTCTTGGAGGAGAGAACGCAACACCCTGCTACACTCAACTCCCCGTGGAGTGAAAGAGGTATGTGATTGTAGGTGCGGGTAAGGATTACAGAGGCAGAGAATGTTACCATTACAGGGAATTTAAGTCCTTAATACTGTAATGTAGGGGAAAGGGTCTGGACGGAACCAAAGCAAAGAAAGTTCAAGTTAAAGAGGCCCCTCTCCTACCTTACCTACCTACCCACTACTTACCTATTCTGAACCCCACCTGGAGCGCTAACCAAAATACAGGCGATTGTCCTCCAGGTCTTACCTAGTGCGCATAGACATTAAATACTACCGGTTATGTATGCCCGCAGGCCTCTTGCCTAAACACTCCCAATGTGCCTTCCCCCCCTGGGAACAAAAACAGAATAATTACTAATGTAAAGTGAGCAATTTCAACAATCAAAGACACAGTCCTTTTGACACATACTTCTGCAGGACCGGCTACCAAAATACAACAAATTTACCAGACCAACAACCACCACAGCACATACAAAGAAGCTCCCTCTTCCTAACAAAGGAACACTGGCTTTTCAAGCTATGAAGGAGTCTGTAATTGCAGACAGCTGTATCTCCTGACGAGAGGGCGCGGTCAGAGCACCAATCTGCAATGGGGGCCGACCAATCAGCCTGCTTGGAATCCCGGAAGCCGTCCTGAAACATATACACATCCAAACACATCCAAACCCAAAACAACACAGAAACTGGAGAACGTAACACCTCATGACCTTAGTTCAACGGTCATATCCCAAAATATAGGCTTGTTTTACTCCAATGTTTGTAAACAAAATAAATGTAAACAACCACTACCTAAAAACATGGTTAAAACTATCATGTTTATATCATGGATGGTCAGTCCTGAATCCATAGCATAGTCTATGGCTTTGAGAGTGGTTGCATTTCTCCAGCCCCATCGCTCAGCTTTTTACTGAAACTGTGGTGGGGAGTAATAGTGTAATTGAGTGCTAGTGATATTATATGGTGCAATCCTCTAGTGAGTGAGTTACTTTTGTGCCATTAATATCAAGCACAATTTATGTCTGGAACAAAATTCTTAATTTTGCAAACAAAAATAGTGATATTGAAAGCAAACATAAACCCAAAAGTACTGATAGCAAAACCAGATATTACAAGGAAATCATTTTGAAAGGTGCGATTTTTATAAATGATAAGTTGATTAAGTAAAATGCCTCCGGTCAAAGATAAAAGTATGTGAATGACACTGAGGGACAACACTGTTAAATCCAATACCGGTATGCCTGAGGATGATGCATCGCAGCTTCTTGTACGCGTGTACATACACACACTCACACGCATTCAAACCCATACATGTGCACAGACACGGACATACACACACATGCACATGTAAATACAGTGCCTTTGCAAAGAATTCAGACCCCTTGACTTTTTCCACATTTTGTTACATTACAGCATTATTCTAAAATTGATTAAATAAATCTATAAACAACACTTCATAATCACAAAGTGAAAAACTGTTTTTTAGATATTTTTGCAAATGTATTAAAAATAAAAAAACATAAATGCCTTAAGTATTCAGACCCTTTGCTATGAATCTCGAAATTTCGCTTTGGTGCATCCTGTTTACATGGATCATCCTTGACCTGTGGTAAATTCAATTGATTGGACATGATTTGGAAAGGCATACACCTGGCTATATAAGGTCCCAACGTTGACAGTGCATGTCAGAGCAAAAACCAAGCCATGAGGTCGAAGGAACTATCCATAGAGCTCCGAGACAGGATTGTGTCGAGAAGGGACTTGATCAGGGAGGTGACCAAGAACCCGATGGTCACTCTGACAGAGCTCCAGAGTTCCTCTGTGGAGATTGGAGAATCTTCCAGAAGGACAACCATCTCTGCAGCACTCCCCCAATCAGACCTTTATGGTAGAGTGGCCAGACAGAAGCCACTCTTAAGTAAAAGGCACATGACAGCCTGCTTGGAGTTTGCCAAAAGGCACCTAAAGACTCTCAGACCATGAGAAACAAGATTTCTCAAGTTTAAACTCTTTGGCCTGAATGCCAAGCGGCACGTCTGGACGAAAACTAGAACCACCCCTATGGGGAAGCATGGTGCTGTATCATTCTGTGGGGAAGTTTTTCAGCAGCAGAGACTGGGAGACTAGTCAGGATCAAGGGACAGATGAACGGAGCAATGTACAGAGAGATCCTTGATGAAAACCTGCTCCAGAGCGTTCTGGACCTCAGATTGGGGCAAAGGTTCCCCTTCCAACAGGACAATGACTCAAAGCAAAAGCTAAGACAACGCAGGAGTGGCTTCAGGACAAGTCTCTGAATGTCCTTGAGTGGCCCAGCCAGAGCACGGGCTTGAACCCGATCGAACATCTCTGAAGAGACCTCAAAGTAGCTGTGCAGCAACGCTCCCCATCCAATCTTGGATCTTGGATGGTTGGTGGCCTGGCAGTTGGGAGCTTGGGTCGGTGGCCAATACGTCACTGGTTCGGGTCTCCGTTTTGACTTGTTGGGAGCTCTGTCAACGTGAACTTGGATACTTGTTGCTCCTGTGGGTCGCTCTGGATGGGAGTCTGCTAGATGACTGAATGGAATGGAAATGTTGAGCGGCTTCACTGCAGGTGGATTGTATGTTTTAACATAAAAAATATACATAAACAATATACGTTAAAAAAATCACTCCCTCTTTCCTGCAATTTTCCGTGTCTTTGGTTATGTTACCCTTTGCTTTTGCTGCCTTTTTCCAGTTGCAAGTTTTGGCACATTCATTCCAGCAACATTGCACCATTCATCCCACTGCTGGTTTGCCTCTGACGCTAAGCAGGGTCATGTAAAATATATATATATTTTTCAAGAGTAGGCTATATATCTAACTGACCGGCTCAATTCGGTCTTATGTAGCAAAATTTGAAATAGTGTATTTTACATTGGATAAAAGTAGAGACTGGTAAATCCTACAGTACAGTTGAAGAACAATGGGAATGTAATTATACTTTGAAAGTTGATAAATCCTCACTTTTGAGAAAATGGCCTTTGAATGTTTTGGTACCTACTGGAGAGCTATTCCTTGTCAACACCCATTCAGCATCGTTCAAGCACCCAAGCTAACTGGCTAATGTTGGCTAGGTTGCGAACTACTTCCAGACACAAATGAAAGAACAGCTCACTGACCATTTTACTCGCCGAAGCCGAGCTGGTTAGGCTGTTTTTATGTTACACAGAGCGTTGGTAACTGCAACTGTGCTGCTGGCAACAATTGATCCTTTTTTTAACAACGTTTATTGACACCGGCCATATTCAATGGGTGTTGAGAATTCGTAAATCCGTCACTTATTCTGCGCTCTGGCACACTCAGACGAGAGTAGAATTTAGCTATGTTTATCAACATTTGTCTCAGTGACATCCTACTGAAATGGTTACTTTGCACAGTGGAGTCTTTTTTTAAGACACATAGCTAGCTAGCTAAACAATGAACCATAATCCCAACTCATGATGTTATTACCCTGTAGGAATATGCAGGTAGCTAACCAACCAGGTTCAATGTTAGCTAGTTAACATTAGGCTATGACTAGCAATGGAAATGGCGCTGAAATACAAATAATATTACTACACAGATGAAAATGAATTTCTGTCAAAATTAGAAACGTGTAATATCTGAAAATGAAGCTAGCTAGACTATGGAATGGACGCTTCTCCCTATCACAAATGTCATGGTTGCCCTTAATTAGCTTTAAGACGTAATCAGGAAACAGGTGTTTTTTTTCCATCTCCTTAGCTATCATACTCTAATTTACCGATTTCAAAACTCGGTCTTCCAGAAAGTGGAGAGCAGCACTTATGCAGTTCTACCACATTAGACAGGATTACCTACACATACTCACCAGCTCAAATAGACAGAAGCGTGCTACCTGACAGACCAATCCGAACTCATCTCTCGGCAGGTCCAGCCCAGTCATTATCTCAGACAATCAAGGCTAGCGGGAATGTTGCTGTCTTTTTCTGTGGATAAACAAACTAGGCTCCTAATTTAACAATTGTATTAGTATTTACAGATTTCATACAAGTTTGTTAATATACACATAAAAGTTGACGTATTCCAGAAGGCATATCTGACAAAAAGCGAATTGTTACGTTTTTTCAAATAAAGTTTACTTTTAAATTGCTCTGCTGTGAAGTAGTGACATAGGCCTAGTTTTCTGAAACTAGTCACATATGGTAGACTGCATGGTTGGATTTTATTATATATAAAGGGGATGAATGTAGCCTAGATCATATTCACGTGTATCCATGTGTATGTCAATGATTGACACATCGAGTCAAGGTGCAGTTTACAATGGCACTGTTCCAAATGGAACGCTAATCCCTATGGGCCCTGGTCAAAAGAAGTGCAGTACAGAAAATACAGTGCCAATTGGGACATATCTCATTGTGTTTGCGGAACCAATTTGAGTCAATGACAGCAGACACAATAGGCCTGTTAGTGTGATTTGCACTCATCCAAATTGTATGGAACATGTGATATGCAGTCATTGTAATGTAATTACATTGTAAAGATGCCTTTCTGTGGCACTAGCAATCTCATGGTTCTTGATTGAAATGGCTGCTGCATTTTCATTTCCCATTTGAGATATAATTTCAAACTCCGATTGGCACAGCATGGCAAATGCCAGCTTTGGAACACATTGCCAATTTCAAGCTGTGGCTGTAGGAACGATTTGGAAGGGTGGCAATCGTGTTATATTGTTCAGGTTTAGCCATTTTAAAGTACTCCTGTGACTAAAGCCAGTGTGAATGTCAACACATCAAATTCAAACTGGTACCATACCGGTGTCAGCACCTGTTCTTTTGTTATTATAAATGTATATTTAACTAGGCCAATTATTATTTACAATGACGGCCTACCAAAAGGCAAAAGGACTCCTGCGTGGACGGGGTTTGAGATGAAAAATAAAGGAATATTGGACAAAACACACATCACGACAAGAGAGACACCACAACACTACAAAAAAAGAGAGACTCAAGACAACAACATAGCATGGCAGTAACACATGACAAAAGCAGCATGCTACTGTAGCAACACTACATGACAACACGGTAGTGACACATGGCACCAGCGCGACATGGTAGCAGCACAAAACGGGCGTCCATGTGTCGCTAAGCAACTTGCAAGATGTGTGTGATATGATATTATGGGGTTATTAATGTGTAAGTCGCATAAATTTGCTCAATTGACATGAATATAGGCTATGCATATATTTTCTCTATGCTCAAAAATAGACCTTTAGACAACCAGTTAATTGAAATCTGAGGCCGACATGTCTTTGCTCCCTATATGGTCTCCAAATACACCTACTTGTATCTATCAGTGAATTTGAATTTAGCACCTGTCAGGTTTTTAGAAACCATAAAAAGTGATTAACTCTGCATGTTTTCCATGAATTTATGTAATGATGACAATTATATGTGGTCAGATATAGGCGTTCAACCTTTTGGCAGATACACTCCCCTCCATATGTATTTGGACAGTGACTGCATTTTTTAAAATTTGGTTCTAAACTTCAGCGTTTTAGATTTGCAAAGGTCTCATTTTAGGTGACAGTACAGCATGTCAGCATTTATTTCAGGGGATTGTCATACACATCAGTTTCACTGTTTAGAAAGGAAAGCACTTTATGTATCTAGTTCACCCATTTGAAGAAGTCATAAGTATATGGGGCAAATGAACTTCTAGTCTATTCAAGTAGGCAGTTGTAGGGATTTGCGGCTTCTTTTGGTTGTGCTTTGGATTATTTTTGGCCTAATAAGAACTGAATGGTGAATAATGTATTGTGTCAGTTTGGAGTCTGTGTCCACCCAGCCCCCCCATGCCTATGCCCCTGATGTGGATTCTACCATGATTACGGATAATCATGAATGCATTGTGAATAGTGATGAGTGAGAAGGTTACAGAGGCACAAAGGTCACACCCCCTAAAAAAAATACTATAACCTCCCCTGTAATGGTGAGAAGTTACCATGTTTTGTTCTAGCCTCTGAAAGGGCATCTCATCCATCATTATTCATGATTCATTTCATGATTTTTCCTTAATCATGACACTATCAGGATTATGACTCTAGTCATCACCATTCAGTTACAGTCCTATCGGGACAAAGCATTACCCGGAAACAACCGAAACAACCGAAACAAACTGCATCCAATGTAGTCATGGCGTGCAAGGAATATGGGACCAAATACGAAACTTCTGACTACTTTTATACACAATGAGTGAATTTGTCCAAATACTTGTTACTTCTTGACATGGGAGGGGGGGGGGGACTACATACATAAAGTGCTTTCTTTTCTAAATGGTTAAACAGATATGTATGCAAATTCCTTAAAACAAAAGGTGACATTCTATACTGTCCCCTCATATGAAACATTTGATCTCATATTCAGGATGCTGGAGTATAGAGCCAAATAGAAAATGTGAGCATCACTGTCCAAAGGCATATGGAGGGACGGGCAATTCCACAGTGGAGAATAGTGCAGATGCTACATTTGGTAACACAATGGTGGTTTGTGCTGTTTGTGCCATTACCAAACGTTGCATCTGCACCGTTCTTCAAGTAAATGTGCTTTTGTAAACATTGTCATGGAAATGGTTCAAATTAGTCCATGTGCATATGGTGTGGTTTGTTTAACTTTGCAATCATTGGTTTTGTTTGACAAAAATCTGAGTCTCAATGTCACTGTCACTGTCACTGTTACCATGGAATTACCCATATTTAACACATACAAATGTACCCCATAACTGGTTAGATATAGACAACATGGCCTGTGTGTTTGTTCTCGATTCCAGTCTTTCTTCTTGTTTATAGCTTGCCCTAGCCGTTTCCATAACACGCATACCGGTGGTACACAGATTACTTTACGCTTTCCTAAATACAATTTTAAAAACACACAGGCATGACCATAATCGTTATCAATCCATGCTGGCCATGCGCATCATCCCCTTGTCCCACTTCCAGCGTTCAGAGTCAAAATTTTGCAACGATACGCTTAAAAAAATGCTCTGTCAATCTAGTAGCAGGATGCATTCTCAACCGAGATACTGCACATGCGCGGATGAGAGCGAGACCGCTGATTTGACAGCCCTTTGAATGTACCAACCAGCTCACTATATTGCAAGGCGCTCACTATTCCACGGAGCTGCGCACAGAGCGCACAATCAGCACCTGTCTTCTCTATGGCTGTGGCTTCAGCGGTGGGAGGGGTCATTATTTGGCAGGGAGCGGCGGTAGAATTTCCTAGATACCGACAGCCGCGCGTGCCGTGCACCCATTCAGATTCAGCACTATTCTGAAGGAAAGCGCACGGATTTAGGCGATTTAGCCGAAGGAACGAGACCGAGAAGGCAGTATCTATTAGGAATACACGGTGAAACAATACATTATACATCTTTTGTTGAAATACAAGAGCTGTCATCAAACAAGGTAAGCTTTGAAGACATCCACTAGCCGGTGTTTGCTAGCAACATTGTTGCGCTGTCTCGGTGCTGGGTCAGACGCTACAATTTGTAGCAAGGCGAGGTTAACGCATCCTAGTAAATTTCTCTATTTGAATTAATATTCTATTTATAACGCATTCATTTTAAAGAACGTTTAAAACCTCTATGATATGTATGTTTATTCTTACGGGCATTGCTGGATAATTCATGATAGCTAACCATGATCTAGTCGGGTACCAAACCATCCAGCAAGCAGTGCTGGAGCCTGTCAGCGCACCGTCAGCGCGAGCCTCTTTCGGGCGAGTCTCGAGAGCTGGCTAGTGTAGCATGTTAGCTTGATAGCAGCTAAGCTACAGACATGGGCTGTGTTTTATTCTAGGGAATGGGTCTTCCGCCTGAATACAACATCGGTTCGTATAGCCCCGAGTGGCTTTGTGTTGATTGGGACCTACAATTATGGAATTACTCTTTATTCCAGTCATTCCTTTTCCAATCTGAATCGTTCAGTCTGGAGCCCCATGTCGGTGCGCGTCCTATATTTCCATCCCCATCATCCGGATAATGCATCCGTTATTCTTTGTCTCAGTTGGGCTATACTATTAGGCTACTCGTTGTCTGAATATATCACATAGGGGCAGGCACAACCTCTTAAGGATCCGCCCCCTTTTTTACATTTCGCATAAAATGACAAATCTAACTGCCTGGAGCTCTGGACCTGAAGCAAGGATATGCATATTCTTGATTCCATTTGAAAGGAAACACTTTGACATTTATGGCAATATGAAATGCATGTAGGAGAATATAACACATTAGATCTGGTAAACGATAATACAAAGAAAAAAACATGATTTTTCTTGTTTTGTATTTTTCATCTTTGAAATGCAAGAGAAAGGCCATCATGTATTAATCCATTCCAGGCGTAATTTAGATTTTGGCCACTAGATGGGAGCAGTGTGAAAAGGTTTAGACTGATCCAATGACCCATTGCATTTCTGTTCAAAATTTTGAATCAAGACTGCCCAAATGTGCCTAATTGGTTTATTAATAACTTTTCAAGTTCATAACTGTGCACTCTCCTCAAAAAATAGCATGGTATTATTTCACTGTAATAGCTACTCTAAATTGGACAGTGCAGTTAGATTAACAAGAAGTTAAGCTTTCTGCCAATATCAGATATTGTATGTCTATGTCCTGGGAAATGTTCTTGTTACTTACAACCTCATGCTAATCGCATTAGCCTACGTTAGCTCACCTGTCCCGCGGGGGACCCCCCAATTTAATCCTCTATTTTTAATACCACAACAGTAGTGCTATTCAACATTTCTCGCGGAATCATTTTCAATTAGTTAACATTACTTGACTGTTTTCAGGTGGGCTATCAGGCAGGTTTAAAATGAGGTGTAGTAGTATAGTGCACAGTTGTCCTTTTTTTAAACATCATTTTTCATATTTGTTTGTATTTATTGTTGAATTATTGACAGTCGGTTAGGGAATGAAGTTCGTGACTCAGGTAAGCCGCAAATTGCAAGTCTTGTTTTTGCCTTAGCACCTAACATAAAATGGTGTTGAAGCTGTTCAATGAATGCATTCATAGCATGTGAGTGCCAAAGCACAGTGCCACCTGCGTACCTATGCCTGGCCTGATTATTTCCTTATTGTCCTACTATTAGCTATTTATTATTTGTCTATTACAGTATTTACCTACCTATTATTTATGTACTAGTTACAGTATTTACCGACCTATTATTTATGTACTATTTACAGTATTTACCAACCTATTATTTATGTACTATTTACAGTATTTACCGACCTATTATTTATGTACTATTTACAGTATTTACCGACCTATTATTTATGTACTATTTACAGTATTTACCGACCTATTATTTCTGTACTATTTACAGTATTTACCGACCTATTATTTATGTACTATTTACAGTATTTACCGACCTATTATTTATGTACTATTTACAGTATCTACCGACCTATTATTTATGTACTATTTACAGTATTTACCGACCTATTATTTATGTACTATTTACAGTATTTACCGACCTATTATTTATGTACTATTTACAGTATTTACCGACCTATTATTTATGTACTATTTACAGTATTTACCTACCTATTATTAATGTACTATTTACAGTATTTACCGACCTATTATTTATGTACTATTTACAGTATTTACCGACCTATTATTTATGTACTATTTACAGTATTTACCCACCTATTATTTATGTACTATTTACAGTATTTACCCACCTATTATTTATGTACTATTTACAGTATTTACCGACCTATTATTTATCAAGTATTACATACATCTAAAGAGTAAGGGGCAAAGAAAGCACAACATCTCTTTTTTATATATTCCAAGAGTTCTGTTTAGGGTGGAAATGCCATACAGATGTGGTGCTGTAGTACTTTTCTTTATCTACAGTTAGATGGTAAACACGTTTTGTAATGGTTCTAAAAACACCCCGATGCTAAAATAGGTCCTTGTCATTTGTTGGTGCACAACCTCATCCTACCAGGCAAGAAGCAGTGTCTGTCCGACAATAAGCCAGTAGTAGTGAATGGCTGACTGCTCAATAGTTAAGTAGTAGCGTATGTAGACTTATGTGTCTGTGCATGTTTATTGAATATGGTCCCATACTGTAATGGCTGGGTTATGATTCGGTGTGTGATTTGTGGATAACACACACACAGACACACACACACATTCTGTCCCTGTAACCGGAGCTGGGCCTGGCATCTCAGAGAGCTCCAGGGGTCACGGAGTGGCCACATTTAGAACTTGAACTTTTGATTGGCGCCCAGGCATTCAGGGAGAACACTCACAGGGAGTATATATGGCTCCCTCTGTGTTTTCTTCACAAGTGTTTTCTTCAGTGACAGTGTTTTGTCATTTGTGTGTGTGTGTGTGTGTGTGTGCATGTCCACCACTACTCTAAAGATCACAGGTCATTAGAAATGCAGACTATGCCCATCACTGGTTCTCCATATAGGCCTCTCAGTGCATCTCATGAGGTGTGTCCTAAATGGCACCCTATTCCCTATTTAGTGGACTACATTTTTGAAAAGTAGTGGACTATGTAAGGAATAGGGTACCATTTGAGACACAGTCATAGTGTTTGGGTCGAGTTAAAGGGCTGCAGTCTTACTAGTTCCTTGTTGTGTTGTCCTGGAGCTGTTATAAGCTAGGCCCTAGATACACAATCAATAACAGTTCAATAGGATTGCATTGTGTTGCTGGTCTCCAGGGCGATATTGGTGGGGGCCATATTGGCAGGACACCTTGGAGCCTGTTAGTGGTCGTTAGCTACAGCTGGAAGGCTTCATGGTAGCCATGGACGCCCTGTAGCCTGGGACACAAATGCAGGTTGAACTAAGGCTGTGTGATTTAGGCACCAAACGAAACCAAACAGACGGATACAGAGAGGGACTATATAGAAACACACATATCCCCTTTCGGCTGCTAAACGTGTTCCTTGTGTACCCTAATGAACACAACCCAGGTAGAAGTTTCTCCACTGCCTGCATTCAGTCTGTCACTCCAAAGGAGTAAGGTTTCGAAGCTCTGCATTGGGGAATGGCTTATCTATGCTAAGGTAAGAAGAACACACACTATAGGATGAGTCAGGGCTGGTCATCTTATGTGAAAATGCTGAAGGCTTGTGGATAACACAGACACACACACACACACATACTATTTGAACCCGGGTTTGTAGGGCATCTCTATGGATCAATACTTTGACCTGTGCATCATCTGCCGCATAGATTGTAACTCTTGACCACAGTGCGTAATGTTGCTGTGTGTATACTACACTGTTAAATGTTCTTGCACCGACAACTTTGATTCCTTAGTTGTTTTCATGGAGGATTGGTCAAATGTTTCCATTGATAGCGACAACAATGTTTTGTCCTTTAATAAGGAGGCATCACATTTGTCTTTGATGGAGAAATTAGGTTGTATGAGACTTGACTCAGTATTTGTTGTAATATTCAGTATGAGTAGCATTACACTTGACCCTCTGAAAACAGTTTGACATTTTGGGTGATGATGCATTTAAAAGTCACAATAACCTAGAGAATTCCTTTTGTTCAGTTCAGGCTGACATGTTGTTTGTTTAGCTGTTTAGCCTAGTCTACACAAAGTAGTGACTACACGGGAGACCCCATAGAGATGCCCTACAAACCCGGGTTCAAATAGTATTCGTTGTAGTTCAAGTACTTCATATGCACTTGATAGGGCTTGCCTGGTGCACTGGAACCAATGGAATAGTGCCCAAGGTCCCAAACCCCGCCCGTCTGCCACTCAAGGCATTCTCGATCAAACACTCAAAGTATTTATAAGAAAACAAATACTATTTGGACCCAGATGGTCTGATGATCCAGTGACATGGTGGAAAGTGTAGTGTCAGCAGCCAGCGGTCAGTGCACTGTTGCTAGAGAGAGTGAGCGCATTGCACTCAGCTGCATTCTCACCAGCTGTCAATCAGCCAAAGACCACACCCACCAGTATACTGCCGTCTCCTTGGACTCAGTTGCGTAATAAACATGTGCAGCTGCCAAGAGATTTTTCACTCTAGTAGCCTACTTAGCAGACACCATGTTTGAAAAAAGCACTCAATCATATTCTTCACAGGGCAGTTAAAAAACTAGCATACTACTGTTCAGTACAGTTAAGTTCTCCGTACTTGAAGTAAGAACATTGTAACTATGTAATTAAGGAATGAGCCCCTTATTGCATTTTACCCCTTATCGCGTAGTTGGAAAAATGAATTTGTTTCGAGCGTCCAGTTGATAAATTGGCCATTGGGAAATCTTCTAAATCACCAAAGCATGGAAAGAGCGAACCGATCTTGTTAAGAGGTGAAATTACCTGTGATAAAGTTGTTATCGGCTCAATTAAAAAAGGAACAGGCCCAGGAAGGTAGAGAGTTAGCTAATGCACTAGAAGATTGAGGAGCACTTACAAGTTATTTTAGCAAGCAGACTCTGAGTCCGAAGACACAATTGTTCATCATTGTCCAGCAGACAAGGCAAATTTCTCAGGGCAGACATGCTGCAGGGCATTTTTAAAGGCTCTTCTGAGACCTTTTTCATAAAACAGTTCTTAATAATTCCCCTCTCAGACTTCCAAAGAAGAAGAATTGCCCCTATCCTCCAAGTAGAGTTATTGATCTTGACAAGATTGAACTGTTAATGGATTCTTCGCTGTCCGTGGAGGTCCTATCAATTGTGAGTGGGCCCCGACTGACACCAATTAACCACCTTCGTTCACTCACAGACAGTGCAGTCGGGTGGGTGATGATAGCTGGTTCTCAACCACAACTTAGTTATCCACTTTGATGTTCAGGGTACCTAATCCACTTCAAGTGCACACTTTGCACCTTGGCACCTTTTCCCCTTCCCTCAAGTGACTACTAGAGCTTCTCTATCACTTTCCATCTACAGAATCTATTCTGAGATGATGATTGAGGACCAAATGGCACCCTTTATAGTGGACTACTTTTGACCAGGGCCCAGTAGCAGTAGGGTACTAGTAGTAGTGCGCTATATAGGGCATAGGGTGTCATTTGAGATGCCGACAATGACTTGAATACCCAGTCAGACTAACAGGGTGTTCGGCTGCCCTAAGTATGCTGTAGGTTATAAAATGGCAATATTTTTGTCAAAACCCACTGGCTGTGTTCTGATATCCAGTATGAACCTAGAATTGGGCGTGCATTTTAGTGGTGCTAGTATCGAACTTAGTGACTTGTCTGACTTCTAATGTGATGTAGCATGGCATGACCGCTCGGTAGGAGCACAGAGCCATAGATGTGCCAGGGTCTTATGCTTATAGCGTATCAGCTCCCCTGCATTATGGAAAAGGACTATCAATCACCAGCTTAGCCTCATCTCTCAGCCTATTGAGGTCTGATGTCTGTTAACTATCGTAGAAGGCCTGGTAGTCTACCATGCATCAAAAATAGGCTACTTAGGTCACTTTCTTATATACAGGACCGGGCTCTCCATCCTGGATGAGCACCGTCTGTGTTTCCTCGTGTTTCTGTTTGTGGTGGAAACAGGAAAGTCTTTCATCTTTGAAGGGGATCGTCTTTGGAGGACGGCAATGGCCTAGAGGTTAGAGAGGCTGACCGGCAGCCGGAAGGTCAAGCCCCGGGCCGGGCAACACAAAAATGAGAATGGAACTGAACTGGCAGCTGGAAAACTGCTGGTCTCTGATCCCAATTACCATCTCCTGCCGCTGTTCCCTTAAGAAAGGCACTTAACCCCCCAGCAATTGCTGCTGCTGACCCTGTGTATCTCAACGTGTGTGTGTGTGTGTGTACGGGGGGTTGGAAAGGCAGAAAACACATTTCCAAACACATTTCCACTACTTAATACACTAAAGATAGGCTGTACATCTCAATTGAGTTGCTACAGTAGGCCAAGAGCCTACAGCCTAGTATACAGAGTGTTGAGCTTAGATCAGGTCCCCCTGTCTAAATCTAAATCAACTTTTATTTGTTAAATTTGTCACAATAGAACAGGGGGGGGGGGTGCAAATAGTCTGGGTAGCCATTTAATTGGCTGTTCAGGAGCCTTATGGCTTGGGGTAGGAGCTATTTAGGAGCCTTTTGGACCTAGAATTGGTGCTCCGGTACCGCTTGCCATGCGGTAGCAGAGAGAACAGTCTATGACTAGGCTGGTTGGAGCCTTTGACAATTTTTAGGGCCTTCCTCTGACACCGCCTTACATAGAGGTCTTGGATGGCAGGAAGCTTGGCCCCGGTGATGTACTGGGTGTACGCACTACCCTCTGTAGTGCCTTGCTGTCATAGGCCGAGCAGTTAACCTATCAGTCAATGATGCAACCCGTCAGGATGCTCTCGGGGGTGCAGCTGTAAAACCTTTTGAGGATCTGAGGACTCATGCCAAATCTTTTCAGTCTCCTGAGGGGGAATAGGTTTTGTCGTGCCCTCTTCACAACTGTCTCGGTGTTCTTGGACCATGTTAGTTTGTTGGTGATGTGGACGCCAAGGAACTTGAAGCACTCAACCTGCTCCACTACAGCCTGTCGATGAAAATGGGGGAGTGCTCGCTCCTCCTTTTCCTGTAGGCCACAATCATCTCCTTTGTCTTGAGGGATGTTGAGGGAGAGGTTGTTGTCATTGCACCACATGGTCAGGTCTCTGACCTCCTCCCTATAGGCAGTCTCATCGTTGTCGGCGATCAGGCCTACCACTGTTGTGTCAACAGCAAACTTAATGATGGTATTGGAGTCGTGCCTGGCCGTGCAGTCATGAGTGAACAGAGTACAGGAGGGGACTGAGCACGTACCCCTGAGGGGCCCCCGTGTTGAGGATCAGTGTGGCGGATGTGTTGTTACCTACCCTTACCAACTGGGGGCGGCCCGTCAGGAAGTCCAGTATCCAGTTGCAGAGTGAGGTGTTTAGTCCCAGGGTCCTTAGCTTAGTGATGAGCTTTGTGGGCACTATGGTGTTGAACGCTGACCTGCAGTCAATGAATAGCATTCTCAGATAGGTGTTCCTTTTGTCCAGGTGTGAAAGGGCAGTGTGGAGTGCAATAGAGATTGCATTATCTGTGGATCTGTTGGTGCGGTATGCAAATTCGAGTGGGTGTTTCTGGGATAAAGGTGTTGATGTGGGCCATGACCAGCCTTTCAAAACATTTCATGACTACAGACGTGAGTGCTACGGGTCGGTAGTCATTTAGGCAGGTTACGTTAGTGTTCTTGGGTACAGGGAATATGGTGGTCTGCTTGAAACATGTTGGTATTACAGACTCAGACAGGGAGAGGTTGAAACTGACACTTGCCAGTTGGTCAGCGCATGCTAGGAGTTCACGTCCTGGTAATCCGCCTGGTCCTGCGGCCTTGTGAATGTTGTCCTGTTTAAAGGTCTTACTCACATCGGCTGTGGAGAGTGATCACACAGTCGTCCGGAACAGCTGATGCTCTCATGTATGTTTCAATGTTACTTGCCTCAAAGCGAGCATAGAAGTTATTTAGCTCGTCTGGAAGGCTTGTGTTACTGGGCAGCTCTCGGCTGTGTTTCCCTTTGTAGTCTGCAATAGTTTGCAGGCCCTGACACATCTGACAAGCGTCGTAGCCGGTGTTTGATGGTTCGTCAGAGGGCATAGCGGGATTTCTTATAAGCATCCGGGTTAGAGTCCCACTCCTTGAAAGCGACAGCTCTACCTTTTAGCTCAGTGCGAATGTTGCCTTTAATCCATTGCTTCTGGTTGGGGTATGTACTGTGGCAGATGGCAGGGAGAGGTGAGGGGCGTGGTTATTGAGGGGAGATATCTTGCAGCCCGCTGGCTCCACTCCCGTGCCGTAAATGGACTTCCTTCCCCAACGAGGTGAGGCTGTGGTTCATAAAGCCAGGGAGTGCTTGGGGATAAAAGAGGAATCGGTCTGGTTTTAGTGCTAGCATCGGTCTGTGGTGGTATGTAGACAGCTACGAAAAATACAGATGAACTCTGTAGGTAGATAGTGTGATCTACAGCTTATCATGAGATACTCTACCTCAGGCGAGCAAAACCTCAGACTTCCTTAGATATCGTGCACCAGCTGTTGTTTACATAAATGCATAGGCCCCACCCTGTGTCTTACCAGAGGTTGCTGTTCTGTCCTGTTGAGAGTGTATAACCCGCCAGCTGTATGTTCTTAATGTCGTCGTTCAGCCACGACTCGGTGAAACATAAGATATTACAGTTTTTAATGTCCCGTTGGCAGCATAAACGTGCTTTCAGTTTGTCCCATTTATTTTCCAGCGATTGAACGTTAGCCAGCAGGGCGGAAGGCATGGGCAGATTAGCCACTCGTCACCTGATCCTCACAAGTCATCCTGATCCCTTTCTGCAAAATCTGCGTTTCCTTCTCCAGCGAATAATGGGGATCTGGGCCTGGGGTCTGTATTATATCCCTCCTGTCTGACTCATTGAAGAAGAACTCTTCGTCCATTTTGAGGTGAGCAATCGCAGGTCTGATTTCCAGAAGCTCTTTTCGGTCATAAGAGACGGTAGCAGCAACATTATGTACAAAACAAGTTATGAACAACGCAACCAACCATGCAAAAAAAAATTGTGATCTAAAAGGCTAAATGTATCCTGAATCAGCACTCCTATTCAGAGACGCTTGATACATACGGCCACAGACTTTCAAATCAAGTGACTTTTAAACAGGACTTCTAGCACTGTGCTTACTGTGTGATGTAACTATTATAAGCCATACAATGATCATTATGTTATTTTCTATAAAAGGTTAACATACTTGGTGTTGTAGAGAGAGGAAGATGAAGAGAGAAGTTGTTATCGTTCAAAGTTATTTTTGCTCCCTTGTCTTCACCTGCCGTGGTGATGCCTCCATCTAATTTCCCCCCTATTCCCTACACAGTGTACTACGTTTGACCAGTGCACTATATAGGGAATAGGGTGCCATTTGGGATATATCTCACGGTCACTACCAATCCTTCTTAGGAACAGAGTGGCCCAGTACTGACCTGTGTGATGTTTGGGAGAAGTTGAAGCTCAGAATGAAATAGAACATGATTATGTTGCATCTCTATGATCTGAAGGTCCACCAGGGGCTAATTAGTTTCAACTTATACAGTACCGACTCTTTCATAATACAAGTCCTCTTTTCCATGTATCCATGGAATACCAGATTTGAACTGACACATCCATCTCTCTCGCTCTCTCTCTTTCCAGTGCCCGTCTGTCATTCACCCACTCCGGGAATACAAATGGATATTCTGACCTTTAAAAACAGACTGGTTGGCTAGATCTAGGCCTAGAGAGTGAGAGTAACCGAGGTCTTTCTATGATTTACAGAAGGCTAAGTAGAGCTGGGTCATGGTCACTTGTTCTTTCTGACGTCTCACAAACAGCATTCACAGTACAATCGTTCAGCATAAGTCTGAATCTCATTCCTTTCATAATGCGCTAGCTACTTTTCACCAGAGCCCACAGAGCTATGTAGGAAATGTGGTGCCGTTTGGGCACACTCACTTTCTCACTATGCTAATCCCTGTGAGGCTCAGTCACTTCTCTGAGCAACTCCACTCTTTCTATCGCTCTATCGCTCTATCTCATTTCAATTAAATGTGCTATATTGGCATCCCTCCCTCCGTCTCTCTCTCTCTCTCACCCCGCCTCTATCCCTCTCTACCTCTCTGTCTCTCTCTATCTATCTATCTATCTACTGTTCCCTTTATCCGCCCCGTACCTGGGACGCCTTGTTGTTCTTTTGATTCCATCTGAGGCAAATCTCCCTGTAGGGCTCAGATGTAGTGTTGCCTACCCCCCCCCATTGTCCATCCTGCCTGCTGCAGCGTCACGGTCTCTAGACACAAACAGATGCAATGACTGCCACACACCCACACACAATTGCAGACTCTCACTGTGGCAGACACACACAGACGCGCTATAGATCAGGGTCCAGGTGTGGCCCCTCAGTACCGGCTCAGCTCTCAGCTCGTCCCCCGCAGTGAGCGGGCCCTAGTGCCTTTGTGCATTAACTTCTCTATTGTTTACGACAGGATATATATATGCAATCTTTTTGTGTTGATATATCCCGTATTCTCTACTGACTGCACAGACACACCAAGGCCGGCAATATGCTCACTTTAGAGCTGTACCGTGTCTGTCAATCAATCACTCACTCATGCCCTGTTTTCCATGTACAGGTGACTGTGCAGGATCATGTGTCTTGCAGTATGACATTGTCTCAGCATTAAGGGTTAGCCTAATAAAGAGAAACGCTATAAGAGAGAGGGAAGAGAGCATAGAAAGAGAAGAGAGAGACTGTGGGTGTCTCCTGGGCGAGACGACATGCTAGGATTCTTTCGGTCTCCTAGTTCTCACTTAATTTCTCTCCAGCTAGAATGAACCCTGAGGGGAATCACCCAGCAAAGACAATCTCTGTCTGTCTGTCTGTCTGTCTGCCTGCCTGCCTGCCTGCCTGCCTGCCCTGCCTGCCTGCCTGTCTGCCTGTCTGTCTGTCTGTCTGTCTGTCTGTCTGTCTGTCTGTCTGTCTGTCTGTCTGTCTGTCTGTCTGTCTGTCTGCCTGCCTGCCTGCCTGCCTGCCTGCCTGCCTGCCTGCCTGCCTGCCTGCCTGCCTGCCTGCCTGCCTGCCTGCCTGCCTGTTGAAGTGACAATACATTTGTCACACCCTGACTGAATGACAGCACATTTGTCACACCCTGACTGAATGACAGCACATTTGCTTGTCAGACCATATCATTCTATTCCCAAAACACAGAAATCCGAAATCTTGTCCAAAATCCAATCCTTAGAACACAGCTTGCCATATGTAATTTCATGCTCTTGGTTTAGAATTTAAAAACCCAACAGTAATTCTATTTTTCTCTCGTCTTGTTAATACGATTTAACCACTAAATGTTCTCCATTAACTTGGATAAGTAACGGCCGTGCTCATTTGGCCTGATTTCTATGTAGGCTTTCCAGAAGACAGGGAAATCTAAGTATAAACAGTATCTCAAATACATTTATAACCTTTGTATTTTTTTTTTGCATTTGGGAAGCTTAATATCGGGACTATCCCAGATTGCCCTTTTAATTCCTGCGAGCCCAGCCAAGAGGATGTCAGTACAGCTCTAATGGAGCCTGTTTATGCTCCCTTCCTTTCTTAAAAAATATTCATCATGAATCATCTGCGTCTGCCTCTGCCGCTGAGACGAAGGACCATGCGAGGGGAGACAGCAGGTGCTCTTTACTGATTTCCCCTCGTGTGAGAAATCCAACAACGTCTTTTCAAAGGGGCAGATGGCTGGCTGGTTTCAAGCTCTGTGAGAATTACCCCCTATATTGTTAGAAGGGGGATGGTTCAGTTTGAGTGTGTGCTAGTGTGTGTGCTAGTGTGTGTGCTAGTGTGTGTGCTAGTGTGTGTGCTAATGTGTGTGCTAGTGTGTGTGCTAGTGTGTGTGCTAGTGTGTGTGCCAATGTGTGTGCTAGTGTGTGTGCTAGTGTGTGTGCTAGTGTGTGTGCCAGTGTGTGTGCTAGTGTGTGTGCTAGTGTGTGTGCTAGTCTGTGTGCTAGTGTGTGTGCTAGTCTGTGTGCTAGTGTGTGTGCTAGTCTGTGTGCTAGTGTGTGTGCTAGGTTTGCCTTGTTGTGTTTACTTCAAAGAGACTGAGGGGCTCTGAGGGTCTGGTGCTGCCTTTGTTGTGTTTCAAAGCGAATCATTACAATAGGTGAGAACATGTATTAGTGTGTACTGGAAAGTAGTCAGTGAGCTGCAGGAGACAAAACTGAGTTGACTCTTACGTAGTCACATAAGAGTCAATTAGACTTATTTGACTCTCACATAGTCACATACGAGTCGATTAGACTTAGTTGACTCTCACATAGTCACATAAGAGTCAATTAGACTTAGTTGACTCTCACATAGTCACAAGAGTCAATTAGACTTAGTTGACTCTCACATAGTCACAAGAGTCAATTAGACTTAGTTGACTCTCACATAGTCACAAGAGTCAATTAGACTTAGTTGACTCTCACATAGTCACATACGAGTCGATTAGACTTAGTTGACTCTCACATAGTCACATAAGAGTCAATTAGACTTATTTGACTCTCACATAGTCACATACGAGTCGATTAGACTTAGTTGACTCTCACATAGTCACATAAGAGTCAATTAGACTTAGTTGACTCTCACATAGTCACAAGAGTCAATTAGACTTAGTTGACTCTCACATAGTCACAAGAGTCAATTAGACTTAGTTGACTCTCACATAGTCACAAGAGTCAATTAGACTTAGTTGACTCTCACATAGTCACAAGAGTCAATTAGACTTAGTTGACTCTCACATAGTCACAAGAGTCAATTAGACTTAGTTGACTCTCACATAGTCACAAGAGTCAATTAGACTTAGTTGACTCTCACATAGTCACAAGAGTCAATTAGACTTAGTTGACTCTCACATAGTCACACAAGAGTCAATTAGACTTAGTTGACTCTCACATAGTCACACAAGAGACAATTAGACTTAGTTGACTCTCACATAGTCACATATGAGTCAATTAGGGTGTGCGTCCTCTATGGAGAAGACAAAAGCCTGAGATGTGAACAGTGTATTTCTAGTACTGATTTAAAACATGTATTGGATGTTCAGAGGGAATTCAGTGTGGGTCTGTGTATATGAGCTTGTCTTTGAAATGAATCAACCAGCTATAAAACTCCTCAAGCATCTCCACCATCCAATTCTCCTACCTGGACTCAACATCATATTTTCAGTTAAGTTTATGGTGCGTCTCCTATGGCACCCTATTCTCTATATAATTCCCTGGTCAAAAGTAGTGCACTACTGTATGTACGGAATATGGAGCCATTTGGAAAGCAGCCTATTTTGAATTACTAAGTAATCCAGTCCAGAGACAATTTTGCGTTGCCCGGATGGAATTGCTTGTCACCAGACATCTGTTTTTGTTATTGGTTCAAACTTGATCAATTTGTTGGGGGAAAAAAGTAATTACGAATACGGAAAGCAATTTGAATCTCCCATTGTCGTGCGTTGGTCCTTCTATTCTGTAGTGAGTGACGCTGTAAAAGGGAAATCTTTATGGCATAATATCTGTTATAGGAAAGCAATAAAGGGAGGGATTTCTCTTTAATAGTTCTTCAAAGGGAGAGGCCTGGCAGATTGTTACATTACTCCACGAGTGTGTCCTAAAATGGCCCACTATTCCCTTTTTAGGGCACTACCTCTGGTCAACAATAGGGCACTGTGTAGATTATTTGGGGCGGACCCTACACCTCTCACTGTGCACCTGCACAGTCAGCCGTACGTTAAAGATGAAGAGGTCCTGCATTAAATGAAGTACAACTTGTAAAAGGCAAAATGACTGCTTCATAAGCCCTTTGTTAGGCCACATAGCTGATTTCAGCCTTCATAAGCCCTTTGTTAGGCTACATAGCTGATTTCAGCCTTCATAAGCCCTTTGTTAGGCTACATAGCTGATTTCAGCCTTCATAAACCCTTTGTTAGGCTACATAGCTGATTTCAGCCTTCATAAGCCCTTTGTTAGGCTACATAGCTGATTTCAGCCTTCATAAACCCTTTGTTGTTAGGCTACATAGCTGATTTGAGCCTTCATAAACCCTTTGTTAGGCTACATAGCTGATTTCAGCCTTCATAAGCCCTTTGTTAGGCTACATAGCTGATTTCAGCCTTCATAAGCCCTTTGTTAGGCTACATAGCTGATTTCAGCCTTCAAAAGCCCTTTCTAAGGCTTTATATAGATGCTTACTTCAGAAATTATTCATAAGGAATGTCAAGCTAGTGGTTAGCTGTGAGGGACCCCCAAAACAGCTTATGTTCGCCATATGCCTGATCTGCAACAGTGGAAGGAGCATCCTGCTCCAGGCTACACTGTACGGTAGCTAACACAAGTGTCACACTGTATGGTGGCACAACTTTGATTAAGCCTGTCACTTTGGTCTTTGAAGTTTGAAGTCTGTCTTAGCAGCCAGCAGCTAGCTGAGGAGGTGAGTGGGTGGGGTTGTGTTGAGTTGAGAGAAACGCCTGTGAAAGATGTTACCATCTGATAGGCTAGTCATTGACTCGTGCAGCAGGACACAGGCAGGAAATTGACACGTTGTATTTCGACTAATTCGAGGCATGTGTTTCGCTGAAATTGCACTTAGAGCATGTCCAGGAGAAGCTCGGCGGATGTCATCGGAGCCAACAAATTTCATTATGATCTCGAGAGCTATTAGTTTCATACCTGCTGGTTTTCCTCTCTCTCTCTCTCTGGCTACACAATCCGTTTTTCTTAGTCTAGGGCTCTCATGTGGGCTACAATCTTGAGGTTGTTGCTTTGCAACCTCGCTCTCAAATCAGCAGTCTCAAAGCCTCTGCATTGCTTTTACTTTGAACTCGCAAGGTATGTGCGAGTTTATGTGTACACATGTGAGAGAGAGAGAGAGAGAGAGAGAGAGAGAGGAGAGAGAGAGAGAGGAGAGAGAGAGAGAGAGAGAGAGAGAGAGGGAGAGAGAGAGAGAGAGAGAGTGCTTTAAAGAGAGGAAGGGAGAGAAAGAGAAAGGGCACATCTGTGTATGCGTGTGCGAGTGTGTGTACGTGTGTGTATGTTCGTGTGTGGTTATGTATGTATACATGTGTGTGTATGCCGGGGAATCTGTTAGACTGCCCCCGAGGCTTCACACATGTTCCCGATCCTACTTTGATCGGCCTTCTCTGGCCGTGCGACGCACACACTCCTGCTCCTGTGAATCTGGGCCACTGCAGAGGTGGCATATTAGCTCCTGTAATGAGAAGGGATGGGGACACTTTTAGGCTGCCTTCTCTCTGAATGTTACAGAATCCTTAATGCACATTTAATCCATGTAAGCACAACTTCAGTGTTTCAAAAGTTTCCTCGATATCTGACATTTGCCTCAGCCCTCTCTGCAAATACTCTTGTATATTTACCAAACTCTGAGTGTACACATTTTGAATTATTGAACAGCCTCACTGTAAGTCACCATAACTTATAAGCTGATTTTTTATTCATGTAGCCTACTTCTAACTCGCTGAAAGTTTAAACTCACTGGAAGTGTAAATTCACTGGAAGTGTAAACTCGCTGAAAGTTTAAACTCACTGAAAGTTTAAACTCACTGGAAGTGTAAACTCGCTGAAAGTTTAAACTCACTGGAAGTGTAAACTCACTGGAAGTGTAAACTCGCTGGAAGTGTAAACTCGCTGAAAGTTTAAACTCACTGGAAGTGTAAACTCACTGGAAGTGTAAACTCACTGGAAGTGTAAACTCGCTGGAAGTGTAAACTCACTGGAAGTGTAAACTCGCTGAAAGTTTAAACTCACTGGAAGTGTAAACTCACTGGAAGTGTAAACTCACTGGAAGTGTAAACTCGCTGAAAGTTTAAACTCACTGGAAGTGTAAACTCACTGGAAGTGTAAACTCGCTGGAAGTGTAAACTCGCTGAAAGTTTAAACTCACTGGAAGTGTAAACTCACTGGAAGTGTAAACTCACTGGAAGTGTAAACTCGCTGAAAGTTTAAACTCACTGGAAGTGTAAACTCACTGAAAGTGTAAACTCGCTGAAAGTTTAAACTCACTGGAAGTGTAAACTCACTGAAAGTGTAAACTCACTGAAAGTGTAAACTCACTGAAAGTTTAAACTCACTGGAAGTGTAAACTCACTGAAAGTGTAAACTCACTGAAAGTGTAAACTCACTGGAAGTGTAAACTCGCTGAAAGTTTAAACTCACTGGAAGTGTAAACTCACTGAAAGTGTAAACTCACTGAAAGTGTAAACTCACTGAAAGTTTAAACTCACTGGAAGTGTAAACTCACTGAAAGTGTAAACTCACTGAAAGTGTAAACTCACTGGAAGTGTAAACTCGCTGAAAGTTTAAACTCACTGAAAGTGTGAACTGAACCTGTTATGGCTGTGGCCAGTCATTCTACAATTAGTAGGCCTATATTATAGCTCTTGTGAACAGCAGACGGCGTGACTGACGCTGGGAGTTACAACCCGGGTCTTATTTGAGTCAGACGAGTGTCGTAGCATGCTAATCAAAAGTTTAGGCTTTGGTTTGGCACAATGAGGAAGCATATCTGACCCTGGGAAGTTAAGAGCTATCAGAAGCCCGTTCACGGGAGTGCCATAAACCCCAATATGAGGCTGCAATGAGGTTTCTGTGGCGACGGGAGGCAGGTGTTAACATTCGCCCAGCGTTGGCTAGAGAGAGGGGTAAATTACTTCCTGTCATCTAACTGTATTGAAGCTGTCTCCCTAAGCAACTCAATGCTCCGTGGGACGCCAAGCGCAGCACTCATCACTCAGGACCCAGATGTTTGTGGAATGAAGCCTGTACACGCCGCTCACAGCCTAGCTACCCATTCTGAACTGAACCATTCATGTACACGCCGCTCACAGCCTAGCTACCCATTCTGAACTGAACCATTCATGTACACGCCACTCACAGCCTAGCTACCCATTCTGAACTGAACCATTCATGTACAAGCCGCTCACAGCCTAGCTACCCATTCTGAACTGAACCATTCATGTACACGCCGCTCACAGCCTAGCTACCCATTCTGAACTGAACCATTCATGTACACGCCGCTCACAGCCTAGCTACCCATTCTGAACTGAACCATTCATGTACACGCCGCTCACAGCCTAGCTACCCATTCTGAACTGAACCATTCATGTACACGCCGCTCACAGCCTAGCTACCCATTCTGAACTGAACCATTCATATACACGCCGCTCACAGCCTAGCTACCCATTCTGAACTGAACCATTCATATACACGCCGCTCACAGCCTAGCTACCCATTCTGAACTGAACCATTCATATACACGCCGCTCACAGCCTAGCTACCCATTCTGAACTGAACCATTCATGTACACGCCGCTCACAGCCTAGCTACCCATTCTGAACTGAACCATTCATATACACGCCGCTCACAGCCTAGCTACCCATTCTGAACTGAACCATTCATGTACACACAGCCTAGCTACCCATTCTGAACTGAACCATTCATGTACACGCCGCTCACAGCCTAGCTACCCATTCTGAACTGAACCATTCTGACACTCACAGAACCATTCTGAACTGAACCATTCATGTACACGCCGCTCACAGCCTAGCTACCCATTCTGAACTGAACCATTCATGTACACGCCGCTCACAGCCTAGCTACCCATTCTGAACTGAACCATTCATTTACACGCCGCTCACAGCCTAGCTACCCATTCTGAACTGAACCATTCATATACAAGCCGCTCACAGCCTAGCTACCCATTCTGAACTGAACCATTCATGTACAAGCCGCTCACAGCCTAGCTACCCATTCTGAACTGAACCATTCATATACAAGCCGCTCACAGCCTAGCTACCCATTCTGAACTGAACCATTCATATACAAGCCGCTCACAGCCTAGCTACCCATTCTGAACTGAACCATTCATATACAAGCCGCTCACAGCCTAGCTACCCATTCTGAACTGAACCATTCATATACACGCCGCTCACAGCCTAGCTACCCATTCTGAACTGAACCATTCATATACACGCCGCTCACAGCCTAGCTACCCATTCTGAACTGAACTGAATCTCGGGAGTTGATAGGCTTGAAGTCATAAACAGCTTTGTGTTACAAGCATTGCGAAAAGCCGCTGGCAAATGGAGGAACGTGCGGTTTGAATGAATGCTTACGAGACAGCTGCTGCCTACCACAGCTCAGTCAGAATGCTCTGTCAAATATGAAATCATAGACTTAATTATAATATAATAAACACACAGAAATACAAGCCTTAGGTTATTAATATGGTCAAATGCGGAAACTATCATTTTGAAAACAAAATATTTATTCTTTCAGTGAAATACGGAACCGTTCCGTATTTTATCTAACGAGTGGCAACCCTAAGTCTAAATATTGCTGTTACATTATACAACCTTCAATGTTATGTCATAATTATGTACAATTCAAATTAATTACAGTCTTTGTTTGAAAGAAATGGTCTTCACACAGTTTACAACGAGCTAGGCGACCCAAACTGCAGCATTTTTCCTGACTCTGCTTGCACAGAACGCAAGAGAAGTGACACAATTTCAGGCACCGCATTGATTATATGCAACGCAGGACAAGCTAGTTAATCTTGTAATATCATCAACCATGTGTAGTGATTATGTTAAGATGTATTGTTTTTATAAGATAAGGTTAATGCTAGCTAGTGACTGACCATGGCTCCTTGCTGCCTGCACTCACGTAACAGGTGGTCAGCCTGCTAAGCAGTCTCCTCGTGGATTGCAATATAATCAGCACAAATTGGCATCCAAAAATGCTGATTACCGATTGTTATGAAAACTTGAAATCCACCCTAATTAATCGGCCATTCCGATTAATCGGTCAAGCTCTACAGGAGAGGACTCCTTTACGAAAAACTGGACCACAACGATTGGTTGGCTAGCTTCCTAATTCATACACTAACTGACTAGGCTAAATTAATTTGTACTTGATGATTCATTCACACAAAGCCAACTGTTTATTTATTTTCTGATCGAACCAAATGCACAGGAGGGAGAGACATCAAAAACCAACAGGCAAATGAGTCTGACCTTGTGTCTACTACATCCCTGTGTGCTTATCACAGTATCAACGGCATGGTACCGTGGTATTAACATCAATTGAGGGCAGCAGCAACAGAGTAGTAGTGGAGTTAATCTCGACATCAACAGCAACAGAGTAGTAGTGGAGCTAATCTCAACAGCAGCAGGAAACAGAGTAGTAGTGGAGTTAATCTCAACATCAACAGCAACAGAGTAGTAGTGGAGCTAATCTCAACAGCAGCAGGAAACAGAGTAGTAGTGGAGTTAATCTCAACAGCAGCAGGAAACTGAGTATTAATGGAGTTAATCTCAACAGCAGCAGGAAACAGAGTAGTAGTGTAAATTAATCTCAACAGCAGCAGGAAACAGAGTAGTAGTAGTAGTAGTACTCTAGTGAAATTAATCCCTGTATATCAACTTGTCAGATTTAACAGCTATTTCCTGCTGCTACTAAGATTAACTCCACTACTACTGCCATGATTCCCTCCACTACTACTGACATGATTCCCTCCACTACTACTGACATGATTCCCTCCACTACAACTGACATGATTACCTCCACTGCTACTGTCATGATTCCCTCCATTACCACAGACATTCCCTCCACTACTACTGCCATGATTCCCTCCACTACTACTCACATGATTCCCTCCATTACCACAGACATTCCCTCCACTACTACTGCCATGATTTTCTCCACTGCTACTGACATGATTCCCTCCACTACTACTGACATGATTCCCTCCACTACTACTGACATGATTCCCTCCACCACTACTGACACGATTCCCTCCACTACTACTGACATGATTACCTCCACTACTACTGACACGATTCCCTCCACTACTACTGACATGATTCCCTCCACAACTACTGACATGATTCCCTCCACTACTACTGACATGATTCCCTCCACGACTACTGACATGATTCCCTCCACTACTACCGACATGATTCCCTCCACTACTACTGACATGATTCCCTCCACCACTACTGGCATGATCCACTCCACTACTGCTGACATGATTCCCTCCACTACTACTGACATGATTCCCTCCACTACCACTGACATGATTCCCTCCACTACTACTGACATGATTCCCTCCACTACCACTGACATGATTCCCTCCACTACTACTGACATGATTCCCTCCACTACCACTGACATGATTCCCTCCACTACTGCTGGCATGATTCCCTCCACTACTACTGACATGATTCCCTCCACTACTGCTGACATGATTCCCTCCACTACTGCTGGCATGATTCCCTCCACTACTACTGACATGATTCCCTCCACTACCACTGACATGATTCCCTCCACTACTGCTGACATGATTCCCTCCACTACTACTGACATGATTCCCTCCACTACCACTGACATGATTCCCTCCACTACTACTGACATGATTCCCTCCACTACCACTGACATGATTCCCTCCACTACTACTGATATCCTACATGTCAGAAAGGTTTGTTATCTAAAGTTGTACCCTTGCTTTACGAACCCCACGGTTATGGGTTTGTTTCCCGGATGAACCACATATAGCTTACTAAAAATATGAGATGTTGACACCTCTGTACAGTAAATCACTTTTAATAAAATTGTCTGCTAAACAACCATGGGGAAGCCAGTTTATTTCACTCACTGAGGGAAAATACAGGATAGGCAATGGAGACGTGATTATGGAAATGAGCTACTTGTGTGTCCTGCAGTGGAGAGTCCTCTGGGTGAATGCAATGGAGAGTCTATTGACATTGACACAGACCTGTTGTGTGTGGGTGGTGGCTTACTGTAGCTCTGTGGATGGTCTTAGCCATCATGATCCCTGGCTGTTGATCTCTGTCTCTTTGGACGCAATGACAAGGTCAATGTCATTGTGTCGCTGTTATGCAACTGCTGCATTGACTGACGGACGCAGAGCTAGGGCTTTGTGGACATCAGTGATCCACTCTGAAAAGCCGAGTGGATCATTTCTGCATCCAAAATGCCACACTATTCCCTATATAATGTACTACTTTTTGACCAGGGTCCATAGTTTGCATTTTGTTCGTCCCATTGAGATCAAGTCTCGTTCGCCATAAAGACCTGGGCCCCGTATCAATAAAGTGTCTCAGAATAGGAGTGCAGATCTAGGATCAGTTCATACATACGGCCCCTGGCAAGAGAGTTTGCCTCGCTGCTCATTGAGAGGTCCTGTTGACTAGGCCATTTGCCATGCCAGTTTGCTAAGGAGCTCAGTTAGGACAGTGCCAGAGCCACTTGGTGCTGAAGCCAGGCGTTGGTTGTTGGAGAGGTGATGATGGCGTTGATTTGTGGCGTCCGCTGTGGTTTGATGCAGGTCCAGTGTGGCTGATGAGGCGTCAGTGGATTTAACACCCAGGGCTGCCTCCGCTGTTTGTGTCTGTGGATCTCAGTAGTCAATATGTGCTCCACGTCATGTCAGTAGTGGTGGAGGGAATCATGTCAGTAGTAGTGGAGGGAATCATGTCAGTAGTGGTGGAGGGAATCATGTCAGTAGTAGTGGAGCACCGGGCGTCAGTGGATTAACACCCAGGGCTGCCTCCGCTGTTTGTGTCTGTGGATCTCAGTAGTCAATACGTGCTCCACGTCATGTCAGTAGTGGTGGAGGGAATCATGTCAGTAGTAGTGGAGGGAATCATGTCAGTAGTAGTGGAGCACCGGGCGTCAGTGGATTAACACCCAGGGCTGCATCCGCTGTTTGTGTCTGTGGATCTCAGTAGTCAATACGTGCTCCACGTCATGACAGTAGTGGTGGAGGGAATCATGTCAGTAGTAGTGGAGGGAATCATGTCAGTAGTAGTGGAGGGAATCATGTCAGTAGTGGTGGAGGGAATCATGTCAGTAGTAGTGGAGCACCGGGCGTCAGTGGATTAACACCCAGGGCTGCCTCCGCTGTTTGTGTCTGTGGATCTCAGTAGTCAATACGTGCTCCACGTCATGTCAGTAGTGGTGGAGGGAATCATGTCAGTAGTAGTGGAGGGAATCATGTCAGTAGTAGTGGAGGGAATCATGTCAGTAGTGGTGGAGGGAATCATGTCAGTAGTAGTGGAGCACCGGGCGTCAGTGGATTAACACCCAGGGCTACCTCCGCTGTTTGTGTCTGTGGATCTCAGTAGTCAATACGTGCTCCACGTCATGTCAGTAGTGGTGGAGCACCGGGCGTCAGTGGATTAGCACCCAGGGCTGCCTCCGCTGTTTGTGTCTGTGGATCTCAGTAGTCAATACGTGCTCCACGTCATGACAGTAGTGGTGTAGGGAATCATGTCAGTAGTAGTGGAGGTAATCATGTCAGTAGTAGTGTAGCACCGGGCGTCAGTGGATTAACACCCAGGGCTGCCTCCGCTGTTTGTGTCTGTGGATCTCAGTAGTCAATACGTGCTCCACGTCATGACAGTAGTGGTGTAGGGAATCATGTCAGTAGTAGT
>NC_056462.1:3382500-3385000 GCF_018296145.1 Oncorhynchus tshawytscha | reverse complement strand
TTGGCATTTGACATGGATTCACAAACGTGACGAACGCACACACTCGCACACATGCGCACGCACACACACACACTCTTTACGTGCAGCACAGAGAGGAGAGAGTAAAGAGGAGGAGATGACAAGAAACCAGTATTTGAGCTTAGCCCTTCTCCTCTCCTCTCTGAGCCAGAGCAGGGTAAACCCATCAAAGAGATGACCCTGACTTATCTTGGTCCAAAGACCATCTCCTCCGACTACCCTCCGCATTGGGCTCCCAAGTGAAGCAGTGGTCTAAGACACTGCATCTCAGTGCACGAGGCGTCACTGCAGTACCTGGTTTAAATCCAGGCTACATCACAACCAGCCGTGATTGGGAGTCCCATAGGGCGGTGCACAATTGGCCCAGCGTCGTCTGGGTTTGGCTGGGTAGGCAGTCATTGTAAATAAGAATTTGTGCTTACAGTTTTTTTCGATTGCTAAATGACAGTGGACACAACTGGAGTCACATGTGCAAAACTCTAACTACAGTCTGCACAGCAGCAGTTCATGTGGACCAAACTCTAGTTCGTTTTTCATTGCTTGAACACTGTTTTCAAAACTCTACACACTTATCCCATGACTTTAACCACAACCTGCACAACACTGTGGATTTACAGCACTTTGTTCAAATGCTAACACACTGCTGTCAAAACTGTGAACCACACATTCAAAATAGATTTCAGCCTTGTGCCTTTCAAACACTGCTGATTGCAATTTCAGCTGAAAGGCTAAGCAGGTGTCTTGTTTTGGACTTGTTAGTGAACACACACACATATTACAGTATATATAGGTAGAGCTCAGAAAGACTCATTTTGGAAATGGAACAAGGAAGATGGGTTCGTGGAGGGAGAAGGGTGGCAGGGAGAGGGCGGATGCGTGGAGGAAGACAAAGAAGACAAAGAGCTGTTATTTCAGATGAAATAAGGGCTACACTTATAGACCATGTCGTGAACCATGGTCTCTCATTGAGAGAGGCAGGGTTGAGGGTGCAACCCAATCTGCAAAGATCCACAGTGGCATCTGTAATGCGAATTTTCCATCATGCAAACAGGTGAGAGTTACATCCTTACAGTAAAATGAAAACATTACAGGAATCTATTTTGTATTGCAATTATAGAATATTTACACAGATATATATTACAGTAAGTTTGACTGTAAAATATATTTTTACAACAGGACCCAAAGGCTGCCCCCAACAGGGGGAAGAGGAAAAATATTTTCAGATGCGCAGGAAAATGCTATTGTTGACATGGTTGTTGTCAACAATGCAATAAAACTGTGGGAGATTCAAGATAGAGTGCTGGCTGATAATGATATATTTGAAAATGTTAATTCTGTCAGCACAACTACTATTGCTCGAGTCCTAAAGAAACACCAAGTTACAATGAAACAGTTATACACTGTACCGTTCGAGAGAAATAGTGAATGGGTAAAAGAGCAAAGATTGTCTTGAGATTGTATTGACTTACCAATGTGTCCAGGTAAGACGTCTGAGGTTACGTACACAGCTATACAAAATATTTACAGTAAAAAAAAAAACACTAGCATTTCTACAGTAAAACTGTGCACTTACTGTTTTTCAGAGAGTAATGGAGGTGGAAGCACTGGAAATACCTCATTGATTTGTATTTATCGATGAAGCTGGATTTAACCTTGCCAAAACACGGCGCAGAGGAAGGAATGTTATAGGTCAAAGGGCCACTGTGGAGGTTCCAGGCCAAAGGGGGGGGAAATATCACCATGTGTGCTGCAATGGCCAATGATGGTTTGCTTCTCAACACACCACTCATTGGCCCATACAACACAGAAAGGCTTATAGCTTTCCTAGAACAGCTCTATGCTCAGCTAGTGCCAGCAGAACAGGGGGAGCCAGTAAGAAACCCCCAAGTTTTTGTCATAGTTTGCGATAACGTTGCTTTTCACCACTCTGCAGCTGTCACAGATTGGTTTGCAGCACATCACAGATTTATGGTTTTGTACCTGCCTGCATATTCACCCTTCCTCAACCCAATAGAGGAGTTTTTCTCTGCCTGGAGGTGGAAAGTGTTTGGTCACCACCCACATGACCAAATGTCTCTTTTGGAAGCCATGCGTGCCGGATGTGAGGACACGAGTCCAGAGGACTGCCAGGGATGGATAAGGCACTCCAGAAGGTTCTTCCCCAGGTGCATGGCAAGAGAAAACATTAGATGTGATGTTGAAGAAAACCTGTGGCCTGATGCTAGAGAGAGGCAGGATTAGCCCCTCAATTATTTGTTCGAATTACAGTATGTACTTTTAGTTTCTACCTTTTTTTCTCATTACTGTAATTCCGTAAATTACTACAGACTATTGAAGCAAACTGCTAATTTTCATTTACCTTAAAGAATTGTTATGTTCTAAAAATTTTAATAAATCATGTGAAAGAATGTCACTCTTTTCTTTGAAGAAAATATTACTTTGTATGAAGTCACTGAAATTGTTCAAACTGTAAAGATGAAAA